>NC_134537.1:1585000-1645000 GCF_050624435.1 Tenrec ecaudatus | reverse complement strand
TTTGAAGGGGTGTGTGCATAAAAGTAATGAACTGGATAATTAATGCTGTGGAGGCAAACGTCCAACGATTCTACACTGAATGTATCTTGGGTGTGCTAGGTGTGATGGGAGAAGACTTTGAGTTGTTGGGGGCGGGGAGGCCAGGGCAAGTTTCCCGGTCTGCCTCTCTTTTTAGGGAGTGGGACTGCAAGAGGATGGAGGCAAACTAACTGAGGGAGATATACGTCCCCACCAATCTGGTAGGAGAGCCCCCTAATGAGTTCAATTTTAAAAGCTGAACCCAGGAGAGAAAGAGAGAGGGAGAAAGACTCTGTTGGTTTTTTTCTCTAACCCTCCCCCCACCCCACCCCCAACACCTTTGCAGACACCCTTAGGCAGCTCTCCTGCTTTGAAGCCTGGCAACTCCCATCAGAAAAACAACGTCCTAACTGGAGTGGAGCGATTCCGTGACCCCAAAGCAAAAGCAGAATCCTCCAAGCACAACCGTGGAGAATCCAGACTTGGTGGAAGGGGCACTGCCATCCCAGGACAATAGAGCCCCTGAGGCCGCCTAACCCAGCGTGGGCCACCGGCATCCACAAACTATTCCCATCGCCTACCTCCCACCCCACTGCCAAGGTGCAGACGGCAGCCTTGTTTCTTCCGCTGAGCTTCCCAAAGTTCGCCCTTTATCAGATAGTACTCATTTTTCGCTTCTGTACTAGCCACTCACACGCCTACCCTCACCCCATCCAGAGTAATGAAATAAAATAAAATGTTTGGCCGGTCACTAATCGCCTTTAATTTTTCATTCGCTTGTTACAGATGTCCACCGCGTTGCTCGCAAGGTAATCTCGCCGAGCGCAGCTGAGCGCCCGCATCTCGCGCCTGCGACATCAAAGGGCCGGCTCACAAAGCAGTGTTTCTTCGCCACGGTGCATCTTCACGGTAAGTTAGGATTTCTATGGCAATGCGCAAGTCTCACTGAAATCCTGAAAGGCCGAGCCTGGAGCCCGTCCAGGCTTTTCATTAAGGACATAATATTTACGTCTAACAGGCCCTTTTTCTTGTGTATACAAGTATATATTTTTGTTTGACGCGGACTAAATCATTTTCATTTAATTTCCGGTAAACAAAACCCACGCGAATGGGCACTTGTTCCTGATCATAATAAAAATGGATAATAATGTGAGAGAAGAAAAGGGCCGCTTGAATCACCGCTCGGCCCCCTTTGTTTCTGCTTTCTGCGGTGATCAGAGGGCGCATTTGGGTTTGATGGCGAGTTTCT
Organism: Tenrec ecaudatus; assembly: GCF_050624435.1. Classification (NCBI taxonomy): domain Eukaryota; kingdom Metazoa; phylum Chordata; class Mammalia; order Afrosoricida; family Tenrecidae; genus Tenrec; species Tenrec ecaudatus. Next base: position 1,643,733 of record NC_134537.1, on the reverse strand, counting down.
AAAGGCGAGGAAATGGTTTGTAAAGGGGAAAGAAAAGGAGAAAGGTCTAATCAAGCCCGGGTTGTTCAAAGAGTCGGGTTCTGGGGTTGAAAGTGTGAGTTTGACGGTGCATCAGCATGCCGCGTTAGGCTCGCCATGGAAATGCGCGCGGGGAGCGGCCGCTTCAAAGGCGGCACACTTCTCGGCAGACACTCTATTAAGATACATTTGCGCTGACCTTTGCGCTCACACCACTGAACACTGGCACTGCGATCTCCAGTATATACTTCCTCCCTCAGACTGGCCTCGCCTGCTTTTAGGGGTTCCCTCTGAGCCCCAAGAGGGGAGCCTGGGCGTCCGGGATGCTTTCAGGAGAGGGAGGAGCTGCACTCTGCTCAGCGCCTCGGGACTGCTCCCCCAAGAGGCTCCAGGGTCAGAAACACAGTCCTTTAAGGCAAGCTCAGATGTTTCTTCTATGGGCACCTCCAGCTCGGATTTGCCCAGAGTACTCTCAGAATCTCCATCGAGTCAGGGGGGAGATCTGACTTTGATGGAGATGGGGGTGGGCATTGCGGAGGTGAGGGTGGGAAGCCCCCCATGGAGGAGTCTGCTGGGATTCAGACTTCCCTCCACATATCTCCGCTCCCGCTCCCGCTCTCAGCCCAGCCTGTTGTGTCTCCCCATCCCAGAAGTCCCTTGCAGTTCCTAAACTTGTTTCTCCAGCACTGGGTGTGTGGTGTGGGACTTCGCAGGCCTAGGCTGGTCCTGGGATGAATTCAAGAGCCCAAGGCCAAGAGGATGGGAAGATGGCAGGAAAGTTAGAAGTCCATGTTCCCTAATTGTCTTGTTGTTTATTTTATCCAAGTACCCCAGTGAATAGAGGAAAAATAAACATGGCGGGGGGGAAAAAAATCAAACAGTGGAGTCTTCTTTAGTGCCAGTCCTTGTGGCTGAATAAAAAGGATGGTCCGCTCTCTATTGAGCTGAGAAATCTTTGAAGTGGGAGTTATTATCTGAGACATTCCTGCTCGTTGTCCTAACAACGCTTATGAAACGTAAAAGGTTCTTTGTCAGCGATTTGTTCTCCTCTCTGTCAAACTCCCCCTGCCCTGTTAGTTTCAGACCGTTTCTAAAGAGATAAAACCAAACTTCTTTAAATACACACATACACACACACACACACACTATACCAACAGATAATTTTAGGGCTAAGTCCTCCCAAGGGAAAAACAAGAGCAACCCAGGGACATCAGGGCCTGCTGAGGTGTGCACAGGTTGGCAGGCCCCTTGCTCAAGCTGGGGTGCATGGGAGAAGACTGCAGAGGGTATGCAGGCACCTGTATATGTACCCCAAATCCATGCTTGGGTATTTCCTGACACTTCTGAGACTCCACCCCCACACCCCCAATCACCCCAAGACGGGTCACCTGGCTGAGCTTCTGTGAGAACTCCTCAAGCTTCCAATGTTCTCATTCAGTGACCTGGGGTCCTAATGCTGCAGCCAAGCTGTCCTTGATACTTCCTGCTCCTTTGATGACAACCTCTGCGAAAACACAAACCAATAACCCTCCTGTCCTGTGAATTTCTTTCCACCACCAGCAACCAGCAAGGCCTTTCTACCAGGAATAGAGGCTAGTGGGTGGGGGTGGGGTGGGGTCTCTTACAATGATTCCCCATTTCTTCAGAGGCGATTGCAATTCAGAAGGTTTGGTCTACAAGGTAGTGAGTGATCCCAGTGTGCATGCACGGCCCTCCCCTCCCCACCTTCACAAGTGTAGATTTTCATTTTCTATCATTCCCAGGAAAGAAACTTCCTTCCACCTTCCTTCCCTCAAACCTCCTTTTGTGGATTTAAAGGTAGTTTATGCAAATAAGTCTATATATTTAAAACACAAACAAACAAAACACTTCTGTGCTGGCTACATGACTTGTTAAGAAGTTTCCTTAAACTGTAACCTACACTGTTATAATAGTTGCTGCAAAATGTTGTCTTTTATATTGTCTTTTAATTGTTTACTGGAGGTCTCCATATGTTTGTTTATATTGCTAATTTATGGGAAATTGTAATGATCACAATGAATGTGAGTTTTACAGATAGCCAAAGGTTTTGTAATCATAGATCACACACACACACACACACACACACACACACACACACACACACACACACCCTGCCTGAGACCTTAGTCTATTCGGCATCTCCTCTACCCACACCTTCTGCGGTTTATCTCCTCCTCTTAGCATCAATTAAATGAAGTAACTTGAATGAAAAAAGAAAAGTTGTTATGTGATTGTTGAAAAAATTTGTTGAAATTTGTGACTTAATCTTGCTGTAAATGTGTACAAATGGAATAAAACCTGCGATTCTTGTCCTCTCCAAAGACATATGTGTACCCAGCCCCCCTGACTTATTACCTTCTTTAGAAATAAATAACTTGATGTTTTCCTTCCTATTTCGAATTCCTGCGTCCTGTGATTGTTTCATCTTATTCAGAGAGATTTGGGATCTGCTCACAGCCCCGAGTCCTTTCTTTTGCCTTCCTCCCAGACTCATGGAAGCACTTCTGGGGCCTAGCTGGTGGGTTTAGCAAGATGGAGGGGAAACCTGATGCAGAGACAGTAGAAGAGACCTCCCATGCCCCCACGTTCACCCCAATGACAACAATCCCTGCAGGTGAACTTGCTTTATGGCCTGAGGAAGAGCCCAGGGAGGCTCTCTGCTCTCGGTCTGCTGGGAAAGCCTGCTTGCCCAGCCTCTGGGCCCTGCACATCCTCTCTCAGCTCACCCTGGACTTCTGAGAGAAGAGCACCATCCTGGTGGGAAGAAAAGGAGAGAAGCAAGCTGGCTGGTGCCAAACCCGTGGGAACTCTGACGCCCCCTGATGCCCTGGGGCCCATCCTCACTGGTCCACCCCACCAGGGAGGGTGCTGAGGCCTCACAGGGAGCGACCTTCAGCGAGTTGCCAGGTCACAGCCCAGAGACAGGTTCCAGCGTCCCCCATTGGTGCCTAGGCAGTTTGTAGCTAGCGCCACGTGTGTTCTATCACCTGGCCCTGGCCCTGAACACATTTTACATTGGGCAGAACCACTGGGGTCCCCGGGCTCGCCCGGTTGCCTCCGCCTTCTCCCCCTTTGCTGTGGAGCCGGCACTGCTGGCGCCTTTTCCTAAAGCCGGTCGTCGGGCTCGTTTTTTAGGTCCAGAGAAGTAGATTGTCTTGGGCCTGGCCGCAGTCGTAGGGGTGGGGTCAGAGTCCGGGTCAGGGTGGGGTGGTTCCTGAGATGCGGCTGTTAGGCCTCTCTGGCCAACCTCTCAGAGAGCTCTGTGAGCGATGTACTGGGACAGTGAGCAGGGCAGAACGGCTGGACCATGCGAACAGCCAAGATGGGGTCTGTGCCTGGGAAACTCGGAGGGAAGGCCCTTGGTCAGAGGAATGCATTGGAAGCAGCGCCCCCTCTTGTCTTTTTCTCGCAAAGGCGCCCTCCTTTTTCGCAGGGGCGATTAGACGGATCCTTTAGGTTGGTTGGGTTATTTTAGACTGAGCTCACTCCTTAAATCCCGTTCACAGAGAGAGGCATCCAGAAGGGGAGGGTCTGGCCACTAGGAAGTCACACACCTCAAGGCCTCACTTCCGCTTGCCAGTGTCTGTTTGCCCTTGCAAGTCTCTGCCCCCAACTCTTTCACCAACCTATCTGCAAGCTAGGCCAAGAAAACAGCGCGCCATGTGGACGCTGAACCTCGTTGCCTGACGACACCCCACCCACCTCCATAGAGAGGAAGAGGAGTCTGTGAAGGTGAGGCTACCCCTGACATCTCACACTTGAGAGGAAAAAAAACCAATCTTCCAGCAAGTGGGAAGAGGGGAATGGGGGAGGGGAAGGGAATTTGCAGCCCTCCTCCCGCTCCGCCCGCCCCTGTTGCCACTAGGAGAGTCCAGGTGTTCTTTGAGCCAAACTTTTGAGGCGAGAGTTGAATGGCATAACTTTTAGTAGAGGGTTCAATTCAGGCCTGGAACAAGTGCCAGGGGCTACCTCATTCTAGAATCTTCCCACGGGTCCAGGAAGTTCCAGACCTTCCCCCACCCCACCCTACTTCGCCCCACCCCCCGCCCCCCGCACGCCCTGGCGGCAGGGCCTCAGGCGCCCTTGGTTGGATACTTGAATCAAAGCATTAGGGCGCCCATTTGCAGGCTCTATACCCTTGTGTGAGCCCTGCGATCCATCTTCCTGTGTCTCAGCTTCCTCACCTGTAAAACAGAATTTCAAAGAACTCCCCCCCCCCCTAACTGAGACATCCCTTAGCACAGCTAGCGGTGAGCTCGTGTTCCTGTAGCGAAGATGACTTAACCCGACGTGGGATCTTGTCATGTGTCCCCGCCTTCTCCTTGAACCCACCCGCTATCTCAGCCACTGGGAGCAAACGTGGCGCTACCAGCCCTCCCTCCCGCAGCCGCTCAGCAGTAGGCGCCGCCTCCCCGCATCCCCGCGCCCTGGAGGCTGGTGGAGGCCCCCCACCACCACCAGTTTGTCTTCCCTGAGAGTCCTGGCGCCCTGGGCAGCAGGACACCAAGAGAGAGAGAAGTGTCATTTAATTTTTAAAGATCCAAGAAAAATTAGAGGTAATCCAGCGTATCTCGGGGCCGACCAAGGCTGGGGAAACCCGATCGTGGAAAGGTCACCCCCATGACTTGGGAAGACGCTGGCTAGCCCAGATGTCGATTTATTTTGATTCAGGGGCTCTGCAGTTATTGTAAGTCTCTGGTCCCCGCTTTGTCAGAGCCTGATGAAAATGGGGGTAGGGTGGGTGTTGGAGTGGGGACAGGTCGTTTGGCCAAATGTCACACGAAAGGACATTCTTCCTTGGGAGCTATCAGGATCTCTTTATTATTTTTTTAATATCCCTAGTTTTCGCCTCCCGAATCCTCATTCTGGGAAATTGAGAACATCTTTTTCAACAAATGTGCAAGCATCACACAAGGTACAGTTTCCACTTCTCACCAACTTCCTGTCTGGGCAACCAGACTGTTGCCCCCTCCCTTCCACTCCTTACTTCCTCATTAAGGGACCCGGGAGCCTTTGAGGCATGGCAGGGAGCTCAGGCCCAGGACTTCTTAAAGGGAACCAAGACACTGGATTCACCACCAGGAAAAGTCTCTGAATCTTCCAGTGGCATTGCAAACATCTGAAAGAGAGGGAAAGGATGAGAAAGAGAAACAGATGAAGTGGGAGCACATGCTAAGCTAATGCAAGTATCGACAAGGGAAAGGGCTTTGAACCCTGCCTCCAATGTTATAGCTCTTTTTTGGAAGCACACGTAAGCTTTAAATGAGCCAAAACCGAGGATGAGGATATTGGTCAAGTTGAAGCAAGGAGTGCTGGGCTGTGCATGGCCTTGATTCTCAGAATCGATGGTAGGCTTCCGAAATGTCTGCAGAGGAAATAAACCAAAATGCTTCTCCCTTATAAAATAATGGGTGGGATGGCCAGCCAGGGGAAAGCATCCTGGGGGAATCTCAACAAAATATCCCAGTTGTCCTTTGCTGTGACTGATGGCTGGTTCATGTAGGGCCAGATTAGCCAAAGGAGATGACAGTCATTGCCCCAAATGGGGAGACAACTCCTGTCCCTGACTGGTCACACTGCAACGTGTTGCTCAGGGCTTAATGGAGGCTTCTAGCCTTGTGTGTCATCAATATTTTCATCACCAAGCATTTAAGAAACAAACACTAATATCTCCATGAACAGTTCTTCATGTGTCACATACATATTTGTAATCCAGAGAAAACAGACATCCACCCCCGAAGCTTTGCTTATTTATTTCCTCCTGCATGTCTGAGAGGCTTTCCAGTTTCCATCACAAGACAGCCTCTTAGACCTGGGAAAACATAAGTGTTTCAAGCAAGGCATGCAAGTGTCCCTTAAGGAATAGGTCGTTAAATATTTTCTATTCTTTAAACAAAAAAACCCCAAAATCTCCCAACTTTAAAAAGTTGTAAAAATAAAAACAGAGCCTCTTTTAAGTGTGAAATATAATTTCATTGTAAAAAGTAAAAAAATTAAAAAAAGGAATGGTAATCCAACTTCCGGAAACAGTTCTGAATTATTTCACCAGACCCTTTTAAGAGGGGATTAACAGGGCTTTGGGAGCAAAATCCTTCTGTTTTATTCAATCTCTGATTTTATGTTATAATTACTGGCTATAAAGGCTCCAAAATTAGTATGCAGGCAGGCACTGTCAGGACCTGATGCAGGTGCTATTCTAATGGTTCAGCTTTTTAATTAAGAAAAGAGGTAAGAAAATCGAGTCATAAAAACACTTTTGTTGAGAGCTGAGAACATTGCAGCTATTGAATGAATAAAGCCTTTATACCTTCCCCTGACAGATCAACCACCAAGGCTCTGACTTATGACCTTTTCAGAGGCAGACAATAGTTAACAGCTTTCTCACCTTGTCCCCACCAAATCTTTTGTTCTACAAGGAATCTTATGGAAATGGTCTTAAGTGGCTTGACTACCACAAAAGATAGGGTGGATAGATAGCCAGATAAAGATGGGCAGGACGGAGAGCCAGATCCATCTATAGGGAACCATCTGCTCTCAGTTCAAAGCCAAGCCTAAGAGGCCCTGGTTCTGGAGATTCAAGTGAGTGGGGCTCTGAATGAGTGGAAATCTTGAAATCTCATGCTGGGGCAAGCTGGATGGAAGGACACGGTGTACCCTCTCCATCCTGGGAAAACAAAGGGGAAACCGAGGAGCTGACTAGGGAATGCTGGGCTTTGGGGGAGGGGCTTTGCTTGGAAACCGGACACTTGGCTGGACTACCCACCCCATAGCCTCTCTGGAAGTGGCCAAGTTGGTGGCCAGGCTTGTAGCACTTTATGAGCTCTTTCAACTCCCCAGCTATCCTAACGGTCCATCACCTGTGAGTAAAGTGGTTTTTGCAACCACACTGCCAGGTGAGTCTCTTAATTCTTCCTTCACAGTAATGTCCTGCAGAAGCTGGTCCCACCTGAAGCACTGCTGCAGCCCTAGGCCAAGGTCCCGCCTCCCAGGGAAGCCCTCTTCTGCCTGTCTTTCTCAGGTCCTAGTGGAACTCTGTGCCCCCTCCCCTAAACTTCATGCCCCATGCCCCTCACTGAGAATGGGATGGAGGACGGATTCACGGTCCTGAGGAGGCCAGGGCACGCCAGGACCTTGCCAAGAACAATGCGGAGTATTAGGATATCAGCCGCCCTGGCCCTAGCCATGATCACACGTCCAACGATTTTTGTCTTCACGGCTGAGGGGGCTTTTTTCCAATGTAAATCAAGCGCTTTAGTTATTAAGGCCGAACACTAATCTCCAACAACCTTGACATAATGTGGCCGGGTGCCTTGGCCCACTTCGCACCTGCAGTCTGAATAGGGCGCCTTGTCAATGGGGGACACGCTTGTTGCCCCGGCTTGCAAAAGAGGGGAGTGAAGAAGTCAAGCTTTGTGAATGCCCATGCACGCTCTCCCTCCCTTCTTTGATCACGGAAAATGTCTTCTAATTTGTCCCCTTTCCATTGTAACAACGTTTTCCAGGCCCCTTCTAGTTTTTTTTTTTCAAACCACATTTTTATAAAGAACATAAATCGACACCCCCGCCCCCACTCCCACCACAGAAAGGGCATGCCCTGACCCACTGGCCAGGGAGGGCACCGTGAGGCCTTTGGTGCTCCCCTCCTCTCCCCCCTCCCCCCGCCCCCAGTGTTCCTTCTTGAAGTTGACTGCAAGGCCCCCAATCCTCCTGAGTTCAGAATTCTGGTTTCAGGGATGAAGGTAGCAGGGCCTGTGGGAGGGGGACCTAGGGGGACAGGGCTTAGTTGGAGGGAGACCTAGGATCGTCAAAAGGACGATGAGGTTAAGATGTATGTATATTCTCTGAGCCCGGATGGAAGTGTTGCTGAGAGATGACTTACACGTGGAGGGCGTTCACCTGGCGCCAAGAGGCAGGGCCTGGACGCCAGCAGGAGCAGCTGGAAGGATAGCCTCTTTAAGTGGGGCGCCCATTCCATTCTGCCCAGAACTTTTGGTAGCCATATCTACCCTCTCCTAACCTTACCTGCGTCCCACCCAGCAGCGGCCCTAAATGCGCCACAGACCTGGACGGCTGGGGGAGAAGGGGGCGCTGCGCAGTGTGACTGGAGGGGCCGGTGCTTGTAGACAAATGCCCGGATGCCGGTGGGAAGCCAGCGCGCTTTTTAGGAACACCCTCTCTCAGTAAAATTCCCGCAGGAAAACAGAGGATTAGTGCCATTTCATCCCGACCCAGAAGCAATCGCCTTGCCGGATGTGGCTTTTATTCAAGATTGGAATTCACTCAAAGTCTCTCCGGGAACACACAGGCATTAATGACGTTGATGTCTCATTTGCTGGGATATTAATTATCAGGTTGCAAATCAACGAGCGTCCCTCCTCCTGCTCGCCCACCCCCACTCCCAACATTGATTCCGTTTTGGTTTCCCAATGCCTTGGTGCCCTCTGGCCAGGACCACTTTTCTCCGACCATTTGAACGGTCTCCCCTCCCCCCCCACGCCCCTCCTACAATAGCAAGTGATTTTTCTAGTTGAGGGGCGGGCTGAGACTCCCTTTTAATTTTATTTCCCCCCCTTTTCCCCACTGTTAGTTTTTACTTTAGTGCAAGCTCCGGGTAAGAAAACTAACATAACCCACTAATACAGTTTAAAACACGTTGATGTCTTGCCAAGAAACGCACTTCCTTCAAGAGAGAAGTCAACATTTGTTTTTCACATTCAATGGCATTTAGTTGCCAGTGGAAAAAAAAATAATTCTAAGGACCACTTTTTAATTCGATGGATAACAACCACAGGGGTCTAAAAGAAAATAACGACGATAGCTTTAGACACAAATAACTAAATTACCAAAACGTTAGTATATCTCCCGACTTCATTAATATGTAACAGACTCCCCAGTTAATCTCCAAAAGCTAGTGTTCCCCTGTAAAATAGCACTCTGGGACGAATTGTACGTGAGATCAATCACTGCTAATGCAGGAAGGTTTACTGCAGGAAAGAGAGAAGGGGAAAAAAAGCTATTTACACCTTCAAATAGAAGCTTTTCAGATTTAAGAGTAAGAGTCATACATCACCAAGAATAAATGATTATGAATTGGTAAACGCGCCCTGCAGCGATAAGCTATGAGACGCTATTTATCATTTCTTGGGTGGTGATGCTGGTGGAGGTTATTATTTTTTTCGCTCTTTCTCTCATTTCCCTCCTTTTTAAAAATCATCTGGCAGCTGAGGAAAAAAAGCTGGACACCCAAAGGCTGGGGTGGGGGTTGGGGTGGGGAGGGGAGGAGGAACTTAAATCCAAACCCAAATAAAACAACCCTGTGGGGCCAAGATTGTTTTGGCGTCTGCTCTAAGTCGTCCAAACACCGCCACGCGGAGGTAAACGGGGTGGTGGACGGAGCGCTGCGTGGGAAGCAATGCGGCCTGTCCCGAGTTGCGTTTTGTTACTAGAAGATTGCTGGCTGGCGCGGGGGAGGTGACCCAGCAGCAGGTAGCCGGTTTCCCTCTCCCGCCTGTGGAACGCCCTTCTGTCGCTGCTTCCGCCCTTCCTCTAGACGACAAACCCGCGTAGCTCGCATCTATGAAATTCATTCTTAAATCTATTAATTCATTTATTTTAAAAGCAGGAACTGTGCGTGCGCGCGCGCGCGTGTGCTGTGGTGATAGCGGGCCTGTGCCCAGCCACAGTCGTCCATGGAAACGGCGCTACTGCCAAGGCACGAGGTCAGGGACTCCTGGGGACCCTGCTTGCTGTTTGCAGCACAAAAGCATATGCAGCCCCTAAACATTCCAAGAGGGACAAAGGCTGGAGCAGAGGACAGATTTAACCCCGGGTTAAAACGAAGCCACTGCCCTCCCCTCTCCTGGTCCAGCTTTGGAGGCTAGAAGGCGGTGAGGGGCCCCTGGCAGAGTCAGAGCGCTAGCAGCGGAGTTGGCTGTTTGGGGTGTCCGGACGGGGGAATTCATAGTGGTAAAGTGAAAAATGACACTAGTTCAAAAGGGCTACCCACGCAGCGGAAAGTCAGGGAATGAAGGTGTCAGTGTTTAGATCCCGTGGCTGTCAGTCTGTCCTACAGCTGTACTGACCTGTAAGGGATGGAGTAGGGAGGGGTGTTAATTTCGCTTGAGGGAGATAGAACCCTCTTCCAAGTGGCCAGTTCCAAAGCTTAGAGCTGAGCGGGAGGCCTGGATGTAGGGGTGTATCTCTAACCAGGGCCTTCCTGAGTGAGGCTCGCTAGACATTGGGCTCTCCTGCCTACTGCTCTGGCGTGTCTGGAGGGAGGGGGGGGGGACTTGGGTCACGTGATATGGCCTTGGCCCATATTTTGCAGCTGCATAAGGGGGGGGGGGTGACGTTTCAAGTGCTCCAGGGACTCTTCTTCCAATAGGTGGTTTGAGGGCAGCTGTGAGAAGGCATAGTAGTTACCTTTGTCATGAAATGGGGCCAGTAACTGTGGGCTGCTAGGACCTTTGACTTCAAGACAAGACTCCGACACAACTATTTCATACCCTGACGTCTCACAAGTAGGATTTGAGTTGAATCTAGGGCCTGTGCTCTTAGGTTGAGGCGGTTTAGTGCGGCTGGAAGAAGAGGGTGGTCATCAGTTTACCCCACTCAGAAGGCAAATGCACAGCTGACCCTGCACGTACTCCCAAGGTTGTAGACTAGAACAGGGGAGCCCCTGAGGGGAAAGAAGCAAAAAGGGTCAATTTCAGTCTTACTTATGATCCACTTTTGAATCTAAAGCACATGGGAAGCACTGCACCTATAAAAAAAAACGGGAAGGCAGAAGATTGGGGGGGGGGTTCAATGAAGGTAGTTGGAAACTAACTAGAGTGACTAGCCATGCACTCCCCGTTCTCAAAGCGGCTCCAGAGCCACCACAGAGGAAATGGACATCTGTGAGTCCCAGAGGGAGGGAGGGGAGCTCCTTCCATTTTATGTGAGGGGAGCACTTCTTTCACTGGCGTTTCTCACATCTTGATAGCTTATGTCAGACTGGTGTATCAAATCTGCTGCAAGGACCGGCTCAACCAGAATGGTCCATGGGACCAGGTTTCTCTTTGACTTTCAGAACCTGTACTGTGGTTGAGAAAAATGGTCTCAGAAGTTTGAAAGGGAAATATGAATTCCTTTTAGATTCTCCTTCCAAGAAACCTTTAATACTACTTCACCTAATCTGACTCCAAGGAGAGGGGGGAAAGTGTTGTAATAAACAAGGAAATAATCATCAAGATTTAATTTTGCAATGCTAACGAAGACTAGCATCCATTTTATTTTCTTTTGTTCTTCAACCTTCTATTTCTAAGTTTATGTTTTAATGCTCTTCTCCTCTTCTGCAGGACTCCGTTTTTTGTTTTTGTTTTTTTAAAATAAAGGACTCCCTTTATAGTATGTTTTCAATAGCGAAAGTCTCTAAAGATCTATAATATTATTATTTATCTAAATTTTGTAGCTCTGAGGGCTGTATACACGATGTAATTGCATTAACGTGTTTTCATAAATTACATTCAGAAATGTGTCATAGTAAATTACCTTTGCAATAAAATGTAGAAAATGCAAATGGCTGCTGTCTTTATTACGTTTTAAACCATTGGTTTATCTGCACTATTTCACTTGTCACTTGCACAATATGTCGGCTAAGGGGCGGCACAGTTTGATAACAGAGATCTGGGTCCTGTGTGTAATCTTGCAGGCACGTGCCGTTTGGGTCATTTCCTCATCTCCCGCAGAAAAGACATTATCCTGCTCATATTTACATACTTTTCAATATTTGTCAAACAATCATAAATTATAAATTAATGAAATGTTCGACAGTCTTCAGAGATCAGACTAATGAAGACATTTACCTATTTGGTGATTTTGAGTTTCTTCTTGGTAAGTTTAATGACATTTTGACGCTCACGCTTTATTAGGCTTTATTAGATTTGGCCTTCACTCCCGCTGTCAGTCAGATGTCTCTGCAGAAACATCACCTGCTTCAGGTACAGGAACAAATCAACTTCGACCAGAAAACCTGCAAAACAGGGATGCAGCCACGTCCGTGTTTTAAGAATTAGGGCCAAATGGGGTCTAATAGACCACTGGAAAATTTTTTCCTTTAAACATTTTTTAACGAGACTATTGTTATATCTATTTCACTTTCAGGCAATAATGTGGATTCTTGGACAGATGTGTAAGCCCAACGATACTATAATTGCAATGTGATTTACAGCCGCGAGACTACGAAGGGGGAAAGTAACCTCGATGAGGAGGTTTTCCCTCTTAGACTTTTATGAAATTTCCTTCAGGTGAAATCTGGGCACACAGGGTGCCACCCCATCTCAGGAGAACAAAAGCAGGGGCTCACTCAGAATGTGGCCTAAAACAAGGTGTAGACACCATCCCGCACAATGCAGTGCCTGCTCCTCTCCCACACTGTGCGCCATGCCTGCTCCACCGGCGCTGCTGTGACCCGGGATCCTCAGAGGGAATCTGGAACAGGTGCCTTCACAGCCCAGGGCAGGGCAGCCATGGCCAATGTGCCATGTGTCTGTGAAGTTGACATGTTTCCCTTGGAAATGTTGGCTCCCCATGCACTCATTATGATTGATGGTCACTGGGCTTTTAAATAAAATTATAGGTGATGAATTTATTTCAATGAAGAGAGGTCAAATGGTCAGCCTTGGCTTAAGCTTCAAATAGTAAATCACATGGAACAAACTCACCCTGTGGCCACCCATCCCAGGCCACTGTGGGAGAGAGCAGGGCTTTGGCGCCATCTTTCTCAGAACAAAGAGCCAGGACCACAGGAAATAGGAATGTCCATGTTGCTGTCATCAGGTTGGGTAATTTTATTAGCCTGCTTGCAAATTTCATCAGCCCATGTTGGTACACACCACCCTGCAGGGCCACCAGACTGCCTGTCTTGCCCTGGAGGGGGAATCATTCGGGATTTAGGAGAGGGGGAAGGGGTGCTGGAAAGAGCAGGATGGGAAGAGTGCCCTTCAATTAATTTTGTGTGTGTGTGTGTGTGTGTGTGTGTGTGTGTGTAGAGAGAGAGAGAGAGAGAGAGAGAGAGAGTTTAGAGTTGGATGTCCCACCAAAAGCCTTCTTTTCTGTCCACCCTGTTTCCAGCAAAAGGGCTAGGGGTTCTTTGAGTGGAGGATAGGGGAAAGTTCCAATTTCCCCTTGTATTACAGACTACAGAGTTCAGCTTTTGTTCCTTTATCAAACATACACCAGGAATTACACGGCAGCCCATTAAGGCCACACTCAGGATCCATAAAAATGTTGGAGCAACTTCAAAATGTTTCCAAACACTACTTTTTAAAAAAACACACAGCTGAGAGTTATTGAATGACTTCTTGGTGAAGCAAGCATGATTACCACAATCATCAAAAATTGATACGTACTGCTAGCAAAGTAATATGTGACATCCTGAGGACAGGGAGCTGGAGATGGCTAATTCACTTGCATACCCGTGGGCTTGCAGTATCAGGCTGCAGATAGCTTAATTAAGTCATACACATGGACTAAAACCATATTGCATCATTGCATTGTATAAACTGTATCTCAATTTATTAGGACAATTAATGTGAGCACCATACCTCAGGTGGGGACGCCATCCACCCCTCCCCCAAGTTCCTTTCTATTGACACATGTCCCAACTCACAAAGCCAGAGCCATGTGAGACCGATGAGAGATGGGTAAGAAGGGTTAGGGCCTAGGGGTGAGATTGGTCCAAAGCAAACTTTGGGGCCCAACGCATCTGTCTGAATAGGGTCCCGCAAGAGCTGAAGGGGAGCCAGGGCTTTGGACAGGCCACAATTTATCATGTCCAAGTTGGTCACGTATTTAAATGAGCAGAGTCTCCTATAGTTTAATTATAGTTGTGAGGCACAAAGCAAAGCCCATTAATCATAAGAAATCTTTGGCCTGGAAGGTCCGAGATCTGTTGGGACAGTTATTTAAATCAGTTTCACTCCCCTCCTCCCATCACCACTGGCGGTTTTTGTGAGTTTAAACTACCAAAATCTGATGTGACCCAGCCGATTCCCCCTATTTACAAATGATTAAGACACAAACTTCAGTCTAGGAATCCCTGTACTCCACCCCCCTCTCCCTGGCCCCAATCTTCAGAGTGTAAATAGTTCAGGTGACGCATGGCTGTCTCTGACACTGGGACACTGGCAGGAGCCTCCATGGCAGCCACCAACTGAGCCACCCCTTAACCCCAGTCCCATCACAGCAGGCAGGTGTGAGAGTTCCGGGATGGGATGGCAGTTAGGTACCTGTTCTCCTGAGGAGGGAATGAATGTTCCCTTGGAACTCCGGAGCCAGGAGATGGATGCCTCATTCACTGGTCGGAGGCATCAGGTGCCTGGGGAGTCGGTGTGCGACTCAGGGCAAGCACACCACTGACAGTCTAGTCCAGGGAAACCAGAAACCAACCTCTCAGCAGTTTGCATGTCAGATTTGTGTGTGTGTGTGAGTGTGTGAGCATGTGTAACTCCAAGAGGCTATCGGAGGGCTTCTCAGAACAAGGGGCATTAAACCTTGGTACATGGGGAGGGCCCCACGTCTCATACTTGGCTTTGATTTTGGCAGTGAATTTCAGAGGGTTGTCTGGGGTTCCAACTGCCCAGTGGGTCTGACTGCCCTGCAGGCTGCAGAGGAGCTCTGGGGCCAAAACTCACTTCAAACCAGCTATTGACTGGGGCGATGGAGAAGTTTCTTCCTGGCATCCTCTGTCGGATTAGGGACACCACCACCCAGGTATTTGAGGTGCGACTGGCAGAACCTCTCTGAAGCCCCCTCTGCCCAGCCTGTGGCTCTTTCATCCCCAGTAGCTAAAAGGCTCCAGAGTCCAATGTTTTCCAAAGTCCCCCAAATCGAAATTGAAGACTCCTTCCAGGGCCCAGAAAGGAGGGGACAACTGTCCCTGAGCCAGATTGGGTGAGGATCCCTTCTTAGGCAGCCGGTTATTTCAGGCAGACGCAGAGATCTCTGTAGAGTTTGGGAATCAGAGCAGGAGCAGCCCAGAAAGTAGACAAGTGCGGATGGCCGTGGGCCAGAAACAGTTGCTTTGAAAACTGAACTTGGGGTGCAGGCGAGCGCAGCCTACATGGATCAGAGTGGGTTCTCAAACAGAGACAGGAGCCAAGCTCCTCACGAGGCGCAGCAGGAACACTTGGGTATCTAGAGCTTCCTAGGGTCGCTTTGCACTCCCTGTCGAAGTAGGAACAAAAGGCCATCCTACCAAACAGGCTGGCTTTGCGCCCATTTCAGAGATGAGACCTCAGTAATGAGGTAGTCAAGGACTAACTACACTTGGAGACCCTTTGCCAGGAAATGGCAGTGTTCACGCTGGGGTCCTCTGGCTGCTGCTCCTTTGTTGGCAGTCTGGGCCAAAGAGATGTGTGGCACCAAGGTGTCTCCGGTACCTGTCCAGCATGGGAGCTACCCCGGGCTTTTTGATCTGGCACTTTCCTAAAGCGCCCTCTCCTCTGCAGCCCAGACCCCGCTTCTGGGTGGAGGAAGGTCTGGCTCTCTGATGATGACTCAGGTCCTCCCCCCCACCTCTTCCCATCCCTGGACCCCTGAGGCTGCAGTCTGGAGGGCTTCCTGGAGGGAGCTGCCAAATCCTCTAGCCTTGCTAAATCGGATCTCTTTGGCTTTGAGGGCGACATCCTAGGCAAAGCCATCCCACCCCCAGACAAGTCACTCCAATTAGCCTCTGAGAAGCCATCACTTTTTCTCATGACCCAGCATTGATTTCTCTGCATGGTCCTATGAGACACTGAGGACAATTTCAATGGAATAGGATTTTCACCCTTTCCCCAATTTTGAACTTTGAGCAGAAGGCAACCGGGTCGCTGCCCCAATCTGTGCTTCCTTGGCCCCTAAGAACGTCACCGACTAGGTGTGCGGCTAGGTGTGCCAACACTTTACCAGGAGCCATGGGTGCCGTTCTTTGGAAGGGGGTCGCAAGATGTCCAGAGCCAGGGATGAACCACAGTTGGGGGATTTATAGTGGTTGTCGGCGGGCAGGGGTGGGGGAGCATCAACAAGTTTGCATTTCATTCAGAAGCTTGGGAGCACCAAACAGAGCCAAGGGGTTTGAACCTAGAACGGATGGAAACTCCGTGGTCCTGATTGCTAGCTCTGGAAACTTTCCTTCTCCTGATTAAGGGAAACTTGAAGCAGGACTTCTACTGATCCCAAGGCAGGGTTTCACAAAAACAACTTTGGGGTAGAAGGCCAGAACGGAGGTGGGAAAAAAAGAGTGGGGGGGGGCGGGCATCAATTGGGGGAAGAAAAAAAAGACACACGCAGGATTAACTAAGCTTCAAGAGGCTCAGCTGTCGGAATTCTAGATCTGGGTTTTGAACCGAGAGGGTTGCTCTACCTTTGGCCATCTGGCTGTCTTAAGCTCTGCCCCATGCTGTATGATTTTAGCTGAAAATCGCTTCCGTTGCAGCTTCGCTTTTATTGAATTCATCAAAAGCAAACTTTCCCTGAGGTTTTTTTTTTTTAAGACGGCTAAAATAATACGCCGACCACTGTGACATTCTCCGCTCCCGGGCCATTTTTCATAACGCCGCGGATCCGCTTTTGTGCCTCTGAGGCGACTAAACAGATGAATAACGAGCAAAGTCTCCCGAAGTAAGCTAGCAGCTTTTCTCAGCTCGGAAAAAAGTTAAACCGAAATGAGAGGTGCAAGTTAAAAACCCCCGCAGCCAAAGATAGGGGCCACACTTTGATTACTCTGAAGGACAACGACGTCTTTTCAAAAGCAACTAACCCCTCATATGCACACACTCTCTCACACACACACACTTTCTCACACACAAACCACACAAACTTTAAACCTTGTGAAGCTGTCCAGGTGGTGTTTAAAGAATTGTCTTTAGAAAGAAGCAAAAAGTATTAGGGACAGAGTCTAGTCGGGAAGATAGTAGAAGGCTTTTTGAAAAGATGTTTTGTTTGCTTTATTTTTATGTTTTGCTTTAGCTCAGCTAGTTTGAGTTAGTTTCTGGAAGGAGGAAATACAAGACTGCACCGTTAAAGGAAGAATCAGTGTTAACAGGACGCTGACAATGTAGTGTTGTGGCAGGCCGGGGTAAGTTCCATTTTCTTTTCTTTTCTCTCTGACTTCGGAGCGCTCTGCAAATGCACTTTGGGGCTAGTTTTCTGGCTGCGTTTAGAGATGAGCACTAACGCCAGGCTCCCTCCTGAGAAGAGATGGCGACTCTGGAGACTTCCCCCTAGGTTGGCGGGTGTTTCCCTCGGGAAGAGCTTTGTCGCAGGGCTCTGGTTTCAGTCCCAGAAGCCGGCTCGCTGTCAGTGGCCGGGTTTGGGGGAGCGGGAGATCGGGGCTCGGAGGCAACAAGTCAGCGGGCTTTCTCGCCCCAGGCGCGCGCCACAGCGCGCCGCAGCTGAGCCCCGGTTTCTGGCGTCCCCGAGAGAAACTTGGACGTGTAAAGTGTTTTTGCTGTGCTCCCGCACAGCTGCGACCCTCGGGTTCATCAGGAGGGAGGGGACCAAGAAAAAAACAACAACCCTCAACTTCCCTTAAACGGACGCTTTGGAAAAACTCAACATTGGTTCTCTGCAGATGCTTACAAAGCTGCAAAGCCAACCATTCGGGTTGGAGCGCCTTTAGTTCAACCCTGAAAACAAACGTGCCACTTGGGAGTTGCTCGAGTTATCGTCTACTCGGCCTCGTGTGTGGGTCTGGGGAAATCACTAGGCGTGATCTGTGGGGGACGGTGGGGACCGTTCGGGGGGCGGTGTGGACCACTAGTGCCTGCGTTCGGGGAGTTGTAGGCAAGGCGGCCCTAGCGCACGCACACTTGGCCACTGGCGTCTGCTGCAAACGCGTCGTGCAAAGCCCTTCGGGGCCACAACCCGAGGCCCTGGGATTGGGCTCTTCGATTTGAACACTATCGCGGGTCTGCAGTGTGTTTCATGTCGTGGACACTCAGGCGCCGGTGGCAGAGCGGTCGTTCATGGACGCTAGCGAGCTGCGAGCGTCTTCTCCAAGCCAGATTTCAGTCTTTCTTTTTCACTATTCTTTATCCAGGACCGTAGGATAAGCACGTGTGAGCCAGAGGTTGGGCAGAGCACACCCAGATGTTGTTTGTGAAGCTCATCTCGAGGCCAGGGAAGGAGGGAGAGATGGAGAGGGGAGCCGAGAGGAGTGGCCGAGGGGCCAGAGGAGAGGCGAGCGCCTTCATTAGCAGGCGCCTGAGTCTGGCGGGGTGAGCAGATGAAATGCCACTTTTGCCCCATTGGTTCGCTAGGTGAATTAGCACACACTGGGGCTGAACAGTCCTTGACCTTGCCTTTATGTTTGCGCAAATGTTTGCCTAAAACACAATCAGCCTTGACAAGGGAGCATGCTACCGTGTGACACTGCCTATTCACCAGATAGATGGTCCCTGCCACACACGACCCAGAGCAGCCTTTTAAATAGCTTAGGTATTTGTACAAAGCGTATAAATTAATGTCGGATGAGTGCTAGTTGCTGGTTAAATAGGAGACTATTTAGATGTAGGATGTACATCTCTTGGGCCTTTCCTTTCTTTGGGGGAAAAATCAGACAAGTGTATCAGTGACCAGGGCACAAATCTTTGGGCTTAGGAAACTTTGTGTTCAGAGGAACCGATAGATTTTTGTTTGATTAAATCGGAGTCGGTGCCTTGCAAGTGACTTCTGTACAAAGAAGGAGAGTGGGTGAAGGAAGGAGGGTGGAGGGTTCCCTGAGAGACTCCTGCCCAGAGCAACTGGCAACAGGCAGATTGGAGTAAGGACCCCAAAGATCCTGGAGGCTTTTGTGAGCTTGGAGCAGTCTGGACAAGGCAGGAGCTCGCTCTCGGAGCCTGGGGCGGTGGGACTGTGCAACTGGACAGATTCCTGAGCTTTATGGCTCGAACATTTCCTCCAGTAAAACCAAATAGTATAGCAAGAAGACAAACACATCTTGTACAAACAAAAATAAAACACAACAAAGGAACCCTAAACCGAAATCCACCAAAACCTTCCTTCTGAGCCGCACATTGTAAATCTGATCTCGTTCAGAAGACTGAACTTTGACATAGGCACAGATGAACTTCTCTCAGTCTTGATGTCTAGCCAGAGCTTTGACTTTTCCACATCCCTCCCATTATCAGCGAGATGGCAAAGCCTCACCACATTTCTGGAACAGATAAGACTATAGGCACAGGGAGGGCAGATTCAGAAAACAGAGGAGCATTTGCCAGATTCCTCAGGGCCTTTGAGGAAGAGGTATGTTTACTGCATAACTCAAGCCAGAGCCTGATGGTACACTTTTGAATGTCTGAGAACTCTTGTGATTTCTGCCAAATGATGGCAAAGTATGTCCCTTGGGCTTCCCGGAACCATCATCAGGTGGAGGGGAGGGGTTACCATCCTCTAGTTTGTCTGTGGGGAAATCTGTGTAACAGGAGCCTATCTTCGGAACCAAATTTAAGTGAAGCATCAAAGTACCAGGAAGGTAAAAGCTACCAGGCAGAATGTAAACGGAAAGAAGATAAAGTCTAGCTCAAAGCCCTGACAGAGAAGGGCAATTTGAAGTGATTTGCAACAGTAGTAAACGGAAGTAATTTTCAAAAAGAAAAAAAAGGCAAATCCCTTCATTTTCAAATAATAAAATTCTTTCGACTGACAAATCAAAGGCTAAATCCATCTGCATTGTTTCACTGACACTGAGGCAAGGATGAAGCATTGTAGAGTAGTTATTTGAGGCGATGGAGAGCAAGCTGAATGGCAGTTTGCATGTTTTGACTTTCGATTTAGAGATGTTGGCAGATAGATATGGAAAGAAATCACACTTGAGTTCTTGGAGTGAATCTGCCCATATTATTAAACTCATAGTCACCTAAACTGGTTTTTGAAAATGGTGCAATTTAAAGGTAAAAAAACCCCCAAACGATTGATTCTAGGTACCGCCCCCTCCCCCCTCTGCATTTCAGGGCTCTGTTCTTTGAAGTAGTTCACTGTGTCATGCAGAAAGCAAGTCCGAAATACATTTCTAACTTTTGTTTCCCTGCAACTGTGCTTGTGGTGGATGAAGTTGTTTAGACTCATGGGTGAAAGGGGACCTAGAATTCACAACCATGATAGCCAATACAATGGACTTCAGTTTAGGTCTAATTGTTATATATAAAAAATCAGTTCGGGGATTTGAGAATTTCCCTAATAGGCTTAATCTGAAATAGATAAACTTTAACCAAATCACATATCTAGAATAACTATCTGCAGATTACAGAAAATATATTAAGCATCTATCCTCAGCATTTACAATTCAACTATTTAGTTCCAATCATTCATTCAGTTATTCAATTTAGTGGATCACATTAAAGATAAGAAATAATTAATTTGGTCTATCGCTGACAAACATCTAGAATTTGTGCATATTTCTAGCCCAAAGCACAAATATAATTAAGTATTTATAGTGTAGAATCTGTAAGTGGTTTCCACTAGAAGGGTTCAAGAGGACATGTAGTAATAATTGTAATCTAAATGAATATATGGTATAATTGGCAAAACTACTCTTATTCCAAAGAACAGCCATAACTTTATTAATGTTGAAAAATGGTTTTCTAATGTTTCTGTAAATAATTGCTCCAAAATAAACTTAGTAAAATAAATATAGTAAGATAATATTTTTGGAACAAAAATGTAAAAGTGTAAAATAATAAGTCTATTTGAAAAATAAAAGGAACTGTTTTGTTCTTATAGAGATTGAGCATTTAACAAAATCGCTGCTGACAACTCATGTGTTGTGTGCTTATCACTCGTCCAAGATACTATGCTTCCATTGCAGTTCTGTGCCATGGAAAAATCTTTTAGATGACGGTGTAGGATTCATGAACCTCTGTATAATTAATTTCGAAAGAGTTGATTGCAAAATGACCATTACCAGGATGGTGAAATCCTAGAGTTTACTCAGTTTGAAATTAAAGTAAAACTTTAAGGTAAGGTGTCAGGACCTGGGTGTGATGGAAACCTTAGCCCTACTCCACCCCTCAAAGGTGAGTCCTTCCTTGTCATTCATGTAGATACATTTTATAACGTCCTAACCTTCCTCAACTTTACTTTTTGCTAATTGCCACTCTGGTCTGCCCATGACAAGTTAGAGACTGTGTGGGGTGCATGCTGGAAGTTACCTCTCATTCCTGAACTGAGGTTGGAAGAGTCCAGATGACCACTTCTGGCCAAGGTTGTGTTTGTGAGCCGCAGGGAGCCCTAGAGTTGGCCTGCACAGATCCGCCTGTTCTTGGCGGATGGTTTTCTGGTTGTAGAGGCAGAAGAGCTCCTCACCTCTGGTTGGATTCCATCTCCAACTAAGTAAATTGTCCCTCCATTTTCATTCCTATACATTGTTCCCAGGCTCCAATTCCTGAATCCTGGGAGAGGGAGTTTAGGAAGGGTGTATGTGTGAGGGGTAGGGTGGTGAGAAAGCATGGTAGGGGTTCCCACAGAAAGTGAGATTGATGGTTTCAATAAGTGGGCACATACGTTCTCTCTCTCTCTCTCTCTCTCTCTCTCTCTCTCTCTCTCTCTCTCTCTCTCTCTTTCTTTCTGTCATGCATTCAAAGGAGTGGGGAGGAGAGGAGGCAGTAAAGAGGGGGGAAGGGAGGGACAACGGCTTTAGGAAAGTTTCCACACCTGAGAGGCTACCTCGTTCTCACCTGACATTTCAGAGGCCCTTTAATTTGCCAACAGGGTGAAGCTGCCTAGCGCCAGTGCTAATCAGTGGCAGGCAGAAGTGGATTCCCACAGGGAGAGCAAGGGGAGCAGGAGGAGGGGTGGGGGCTCATCCCTGATTTATCTGAAAGCAGGCTGGTGGGGAGCAAGGAGTGAGGAAACCAGCTTTCAGGACACCTGCCTCAGGGGCTACATGAACCCCAACCCATCAGTGTCCTTATGACCTTTGTATCTACCACCTTTCCAGGGCGGCCCCTGAACTTCTGGGTTGCTGCCCCCTCCACTGCCCCCACCTCAACTTCTCCCAATTATGAGACTCTTCACCTCCTCCAACCCTTCCTCCACTCTCTGCTCCCTCAAATCCCCACAAACCTCTCCTATCTCCCCACCCCCTCATTCCTCTTACAGCACCCACCCCCCAGCACCTGTGTCCCCCTAGTCCCTCTCTCCTATGGCCTTCTCTGATCCCTGTCCCATAGTCCCTGAGCCCTCATGCCACATGTGCAAACCCCTCCTCATCTCTTTCCTCCTCACCCCCACACTCCGTACACTCATGCCATTCACGCCCCCACACCCCCAAGAATGAGCACACTTAGAGTCCTTCCCCTTCCCCCTTCCCTGCAGGTAAGCTCCCAGGTCGATCCCTGGTTTGAGGACCAGTTTCTTTGCCCCTGGGCCCTCCCCCATGCCTCCATAACTTCCTTTCATATTCAGAGCTGCAATCTTCCCTCTGGACTCCCTCTACCCTAGAAACCCAGGAATCCCAGCAAACTGGAGCCGGGTACCCAGTTGTTCCCCAGCGCCCTTGAGGGTGGGGAAGCAAGTGGAAAATCAGGACCTTTGAAGGGACCCACCTTAGCCTCAGCTAAGGGATCCTTTTGACACTGCTTCTACCAGCTGGGTATTCTAAAGACACAACCTCCTAAGGGTGAGATTACCATCAGCAGTATGAGGGCATCTTTTAACTGGGTGGTGTCTAACTTAAGCAGTCTTAGAATTATCCAGAGAGGTTGCTTAAAACAGGGCAGAGCAAACAGAACAAACAGCAAGCAAAGCAATAAAAACAGATGGCTGGAGTCTACCGCAGAGTTTCTGAGTTGGGAGATCAAGGGAGCTGGAGTCTCAATGTACATGTTTGACAAGCCTCCAGGTAAGGCTGATGATGCTAATGGGGGAGCAAAGGTTGAGGTCCTTTAGCAAGGCACCAGCGACACAGAGTGATGCACTTTATACTGCACAAAGACACAGCACATCCTATAGACAACAGAAGGTTAGGAGCAGAATGAAGCAGGATAGATGGGTATAGTTTTATTAAAAACAAACAAACACAAACTTCTCAAACAAAAAGACATTTTAGAAGTAAGACTTTAACTTGAGGAAGGTTAGCTTCTCAGGCAGCGGTTGACCAATTCATATCCAGGGTTAAGACTCTATTAGGGACCGGAAGGGAGGAAGAAAGGCGGTCTTAATAAGTTCTGAATCACAGTGGTCATTTTAACTAGGTTAAAGGTGCTTAGAATTGGAGTACACTGGGCCTCAGATGGCTAAAGGGCTGGTCACTCTGAATAGGTTTATTGTTTGTGCTCCTGGGGTGTATGTGTGTGAGTATGTGTGAGGGGTTGGGGGGGCTGATTGTCCATCTCTGTCTTTAGGCTTTATTCTAAGTGGACGGGAAGATTTGTTTTCCAGAACCCGGGGAGTGGTTACCAAGGTTACTTCATGCTTCCTCTCCACCTGCCTGTCAAGAGACCTCAGAGATTTCTCTTTTCAGTTTGACTGGTAGACAGGAAGGTGGACCACAAAAGGTCCAGCTATCTCACCTTCTAACTTTTCAGTTATCTAGACATGGGGGGGCTTTTAATCTCTTTGGAACTCTGAGGGCATATGCAAAATGGAGGGGAAAATGAAGAAGAAACCCTTCACATTCCACATGGTTTTGGGCGCATGGGAGTTTGTATATGTGACTTGCTTAGCCTGCAAGTGACCACCTGAGAGTCTTTCACATTACTGGTCAAAAGTTTCCTTATTTTGCATTTTAGATTCCTCAACAATGTAAGCCATCAATCACAAGCCCTGATCCCTTGGCCCAAGCACATGCACACATCGGCATCCCAGCACAGTTTACCACCACTTTTCAATCTCATTAGTGATCAAAGTCAAAGTTTCTACTCTGCCTTGAATGATTAGAATATGAGGATTAGCGTTCTGAGATTTGGGTAGGTCCTGCATGATCCATTTGTTCAGAAATCTCAGCTGCCACAAGCTGAAATTGCCTTTTCTCTTCTTCTCTCACATAATAAATACATATGCAATTCCAAGATATATCCAGGAAACATGCAACTGAATTGACATATATACCTTATAAGCCTGTTAGTAAAAGTGACTGGGGTTTTTGTGAATTAATAGCTTTTTTTCTGGTTTGAAAAAACATATTTAAATATTATCTGGTCAAATATCAATTTTATAACAAACTGTCTTAATTTTTTCCTGAAGTGTAAACCTTCACAACACCGATAAAAATATTCCAGCACACCAGTTCCTGGAACAAACAAATTTGGCACAAACATTCCAATTTTCCAGATGTTAAAAGTTTTCAATTTGCTTGTGTTTTCATTTTTCCCACCTTCTAACCCCTGTATGTTACTCTTTATTTTATTTGAAACGGTATATATTATCCAAGACTTTTCCAGAAAAGTCCAGGGTGGCCAGCAAAACTTAATACTTAATGTTGAATGCAAACCGAGTAATTGTATGTGTATGTGTGTGCGCGCCTGCTAAACACCCACTGTTTTCAGTAACTTGAAATGGGAATGAATGCAATATAAATCTGCTTATATTTTATGGGACTTAATCAATTTATAAACTGATTTGCTGCATGTTCAGCCTGCATCACAGTTCATAAATATTGCTACTATATTTAAAGGGTTATCCAACCACTTTAATATAATAACAACAGCATTCATTGAATAGTGAATATCTAAACATTTGAGAGCTCAAAAGAGGTCTTGGTTTTGGGGAAATGACCCAGGTGTGTTCTGGCTCAGAGATGGTCTCACCAGAAATGCATTGTGGCAAGCAACATCTAACCATAATGGCAATCTCAATGTTCTTGTCACTTGGAGAGGGGCCATCCCTGAACTTGGCTTCTGTTTATCTTACCATGTAGTCATCCTTTCTAGCCAAGCTTGGCTGTTGGTTGCAGTGTCGCACCAGCCTTCCTGGCTGGGCCATCTCTCTCTCGTGCCCTCTAGCGGTGGGTTTGGCTACGCACCCGCAGCGATGACCACAGCTATTACTCAGCGGTCACCCGCTTCTTGTCAAGCCACGTGGAGGGAGCCGGAAGCTTGTCCCAGGCCTGGGAAAGGCCACTGCCACTCCCAGGCTTTGGAAGATAATTGATTTTGAGAAGCTGGTCTGACAGTTTGCACACACAGGCGCGCACACACACGTGTCTCCTGCCCTGGAGGTCTCTTCAAAGCCCTGGTGTCACCCAGGTTGTTCTTGGAACCTGGCGGAAGACATCGCTGACCACATGAAGCTCCTTAGTGCATGGGAACAGAGCAGCTCGCCCCGCCCCCCCGCCCCCGGCACTGCCTGTTTATCATTTGTGTGCTCTTCCATAGACCTGTCCAACCTGACCTGAGCCATCGCCCTCCTGCATCAGCCTCATCAGACCTCGGTTCCACCACGCTCTGTCCCCGGAGTTTCTTTCTGTGCAGTGGCGGCTACCACAAACAAACCCCAATTTTCCTCCCGGACTTGGTTCTTTTGATTATTAATAGATCAAAGACGTGGAGGGAGAGGGAGGGAAAATTGGGGGGGTGTCAAGGGAGGGGGGGTGAGGAGGATGGAGGGATTGTTGACGCGTCAAGATGCAGCGCCCCATTTGCCGCCAGGAGCCACCAATGATTAGAAGGGAGAAGGGCAAGGCAAAGGGCAGGAAACCGGCACTGGACACCCATTGTCTGCAAGCCGGAGCTGCAGCCGCCGCCATCACCACCATACAGTACGGTCTCCATGGCAACGCAACCTGCTGCCACCTCCGCCAAAGTTGAAGCGTCCAGAAAGGGCCTTGAGAGACCAGAATCCCAACCCTGTTTCTGTTCCCTGGGAGCGCGCGCGCGCGCGGAGAAATGAGGTAGAGGAAGAAAAGAGGCAAAGTGGGAAGAGAGGCCCAAAGAGGAAAGAGAGAGAGGAGGGAAGGAGGAAAAGAGAATAAATATGAGAGAGAGAGAGAGAAAGACACGGAGGGGGGAAGAGAGTCCCCCCCCCCCAACGAGGTCCATGAATGCTGGCATTGTCTTTTCCTTTTTTCTTAATCTGCTTTACCATATCATAACCACAGGAAGAAGAAAACATCAATATTCTGAAGGAATGGAGATGTTTCTATGGAAAACCTGGGAATTTTAGTCCATAACAGACCCGATCTATATCTATCTATATATCTAAAACCAAAGAGATCAAAGGGCTCTCTCCCCGAGGATAGCTGCGTCTCTGAATGAAAGATGAACGGTGCAGACTACAAAGTACTTTCCCCCTTTTTAGTCAGTCCTCTGCTTCCATTTCCAGGGAGGCGCTGGCTTCATCTTTTCTGAACTAGACTGTCATGGTGATCAATGTGTGTGTGTGGGGGGGAGGATGGGGAAGTGGGGGACACCGGAAGACGGGCTTCCTCCTGCCCCAGTGGGTTTTCCAACCATTCTCTCTAGCCGCTCTCTGTGGAGGTGTCAGCCCAGCCCTCCCCATAGAAGGGCTGCGGCGGGGGCGGAGGGGGGGGAGTAGAGGCCACAAAGGGAAATTCGAACCCCTAAAATCACAGGAAAGGAGGTGGGGCCAGGGGCCTTGGCTTCCAGCTTTCCCACATTGCCCTGGGGCTACAATAGCAAAGGCTCTGAGGCGGGTTTGTGGGTGGGGGGTACAACCTTTGGGCCAGGTGTGCACCGAGCAGGGGGTGGTTAGAGTAGGGTGGGCAGGACACCCTGAGTCCAGTTCCTTGTGAGGGTCTGCCACAAAGATGAAGATGTTTCTGAGGGAGAAACCCGGCTGGTCCAGAGAGGAATATCTCTCTCTCTCTCTCTCTCTCTCTCTCTCTCTCTCTCTCTCTCTCTCTCTCTCTCTCTCTCTCTCTCTCTCTCTCTCTCTCTCTCTCTCTCCTTCGTGGGGAGGGGAGAGGCCTGAATCCACACAACATCGAAGAGACAAAGAAAACTCAAAACGTTTCTGGACAACCTTCAGCAAGACAGACTCGCTGCATGTCCCTTCAGGGATAGAGGCTAATTTAAATATTGAAAAGATAGACTATTCTTTGATTGGTGTCACGAGGACCCAGTGCTTCCTTTCTTTGATAGATCCAAAGTCAAGTTGGAATATCCAGGGGCTGTTCTACACCCATACGTAGAAGCGCGTGGAAGGAAACACCTTGGAACCCCTGGATAGACGTCTTCTTTATGTGCCCCCAGAAAGATGCTCTGGCCCATGCCCAGATCAGGGCTGCTGCCCTCCCCCCCCCCGCCCCGCCCACAGTCCCTGCGCGCTTTGGCTGCTCCGTCCCTTCCGGAGTCTGTGCTTGTGAAATTCCAAGGACACCTTTTCCCAAGACAAAGACTCTGCTTCCTCTGGAGAGAAGCGAGGACCCTTCGCTAGGCAGTCTGGACTTAGGTGTCAGGAGCCACTTCCTCCCGAAGCCGCAGACCTTTACCCCCCTAGCAGACGCCTCATTTTCCCCAAATCCTCCACCACTATCATCAGTTAAGTAGTCTAGATGTCAATTAAGTTGTTCGCAAACTTGCCAGGGTGCGGGGCTGGCGCTGCGGACCAAGGAGAGAGCCCTGGCCGAGGGCGAATCCTTGGCGCCTGCACGGTCCACTCATAACCCCGGGTCCCCACCGAGTAAGCTGCGCCCGGCCGCAGTTTCATGGTCGAGCCGGGGCCTGGGGACTAGGGCACAGCCAGGTCGCCAAGGGCGCTCTCACCCCTGTCGCTGGGTGTCTCCTCCTCCCGTCGTTCCCAGGGCAGGGCGGTCCTTCCAGATATACCCCCCTCTTCGCCCCCTCCCCGTAACAAGCGAGGGTGTCTAAGAGGCCAGACCCAGGGGTGGGGGTTGGGGGAAACCGAGGGTGATCACCACCACATGGGACAAAAGAACGGGAGGTTTGGAAATGGAAATAAAACTGGAAACAGAGATGATCTTGTTAAATGGGATTTATTTTTGGTCCCCACGGGTCTGTCTGCGGGACAGTGGTGTGTCAGGAGACAGAGGAGGGCACATGACAGGGAGGGGAGGACTTGGGTTTGGTGGCTCACTCAGGGTTCAGCAGCTTCTGATGAAGCCCCTCTTGGTGCAGCGTTTCTCTGGAGGATGGAACTCAAAATTCCAAGGGTTCTGCACCGGGTCCCCCAAGGGTGGGGAGCGCAGCGGGAAGGCGAGGCTCCCATCCCAAAAGCTGGTCTTGCGCAGCTTGGATTCTTCCAGCAGGCCCTGGCGCCTTCAACTTGTAAGAAGCAGGCTTGCTGGGTGAAGCCACTTCTTCACCGGAAACTCCTTGGCGGGAGGGATTGGGAACTGAGCGGGTCCTTTCAAAGCAGTTAGCAGGTGCTGGAGTGGAGCGAGGTGGGGATAGTGGGGTGGCTCCGGAGATGAGACCTCAGTGCTGCCACCAGATCCCATACCCATCCCAAGCACCCATGACAGAATCAGAGACTGAGCTGGGATCACGGCTTCAGTGCTCAGAACAGCCTGAAGCTTTGGTCCCGCTGTCTTGGGGTGGGGGGGGGCTGCGAGGTAGTGGGGAGCTCCAGGAAGCCCTGGATTGAGCCCAAGCCTTTGGGTTCTATCCTCAAAACGCCAAGCACGGGTTCCTTCAAAGCAGATTTGCCATTGTGACCAAATTTAGAGAGTGGCTGAGGGACCCTGGGCAAACAATCAGCCACTTGTTTCTTTGCTCTAAACAATAAATAACAACAGCATTCAAGTCTTGCTCTCTTCTCCAGCAGACAGGAGAGAATAATGTAGCTTCTTTTGTTTGTTAGATCGACATTTGTTAGCGAACACTATGTCTCGAAAAATGGAAGAAAAACCATGCCAAACCTTTACAATCGTTTGACAATGTTGCTGTTGATCAAAACTCTGGGCCCTGACAAAATAAGACCCTTTGACTTAAAGATTTCATGCACTGAAGCGTCTCCATCAAAATTTGAGAACAAATTGTACTGTCAACTTTTCCTCTTTTTTTTATAAAAAAAATAGGGCCAAGGAAAATGTCCACAGTGACACGAGAGCCCACATGCTCAGGAGCAGAGGCTGCTCAATTCCTTACGGACAGGTGCAGGTGGAAGCTTTGGGGTCCCAGTGCACGGAAGTTTAATTGTCAAAGTTTAGTTGACACGAAGACTGGATCAGTTGCCAGCATTCAAGCAGTGGCTCTGTTGTGTGTGTGTGTGTGTGTGTGTGTGCCTGTGTGATTTGTTGTGAAATGGGGAGAAGCAAAAATGAACTACCATCGAGGAAACATGTCTTCCTGCTTCCACACCCGGAAAGCTGTCAGCTTTGAAAGGAAGCCCCTGAGTGAAACTGGAGTCTCTGCTCTGGACAACTGAGGAGGAATACAAATGTAGCCAGCATCATTTTTTTGGGGGGGGGGAGGTCCATTCAGTGTAAAATCTTGTGGGAAGATTACATAGTGACAGGCTGGAGTCCTGGTGGTGTAGTGACAGGTTGAGCTGCGATCTGATCTGTGTGGTAGGCAGTTTGAAACCAACAGCACTGAGAAAGTCTACTATAAACAGTTAGTCTTGGAAACCCACAGGGGTCACTATGAGTTAGCACTGACCCAGTAGCAGTGCGAGTTAAGAGGATACAGTCATTAAGGTGAGCAGAAACTTTTTAGCAACTTTTCCCCCCAGAACATCCTATTCCACAAGATTCAGGTGACCTTGTCTATGTTTGATGAGACTCTTGGTTGGGGCAAACCTGATGGGAAATGACTCCTTAGGGAGTCATCCAAACCGTTCAGGTCGCAGACAATGGGTGGACATTCACCTGGTCAAAGAGATTGGGAGCATCCTCAACTTTCCAAAGGCAGGTCCACCCTCCTCAGGATGCTCTTCTGTGGGTTGAAAGGGAGATGGGGAAACACTATTTTATTGAGTCACTTGCCATGGCTCCCCAAAATACACACGGTTAAAGGACACAGATGGTGGCGTTGGACTTCAAATTTTCCACAATCACTAAGAACAAACAAACAAACCTCCCAAAACATGACACTAAAACTTATTCAAGTCTAATGTCGGATAATTTCCACTGTGGGTTAAACCAGTTAGGCACATTGGTCAACATTCCCCACTGCTGTGCTGTGGACACCGGAGCCTGGTTTCACATCCCTGCAGGAGCACACACTGTGCAACATGGCCAGTCGCCAGCACCAGGGAAGGTGGCAGACAGAGGTGTCCTGGATCCAGTTCATAGCATTTATTCCACCCAGATTGCTTTGGCCAGGACCTGGGAAGGTCCATGCTTGGACTTTCTAATTACAATTCGAGTTCCAATTCTAGCTAACTTCTTCCCCCAAATCTCAAGACAAATGAGGTTTTTTTTCTTCCGTAAATCCAAGTCGCTCCAAGAGGTCAAAGATCCTGTGTGAGGGTGTGTTTGGCAAAACCCTGATCTTGCTGCAGAATAGACAAAAACTAAACCCTTCCACCACCCAACTCCTACTCCCAGCGACCCTGCAGGACAGGGCAGAGCTGCTCCTGTGCGTCTCCAGGCCTATAATTCTCTACAAGGGTGGAAAATCACATATTCTCTTGCACAGCAGCTAGTGGATTTGAACTGCTGACTTTGCGCTAGTCTCATAACTCGTAGCTCTGTACCACCAGGGCACCTCTTGGGGCAGAATAGTGCCTAGAAAAGACTGTTGAATAAACTCTTGGATCCTGGAAATTGGAACATAATAAAGTGACAGCAATTGTTTCTATTTGCACTTCACCCAGAATCTCTAAGTCTAGACAAGTGTTTCTAAGCTGACCAGATCTGGAAGGTTAAGGCAGGTGGGGTGGGGGACAGGCAGGGAAAGCGCACCTCCCAGGACTTCCCAAGCTCAGAGCTCTGTAGCAACCTTGCCCACCAGGTAAGCTTGCGGCCTCAGATCCAGATGGTTGGCCCATGTCCCCCCTTCCCTGCAACCCAGGGTATTGAAGGTTTAATTCCCTGGAGCTGGCTCTCCCACTCAACTTTCCCCAGAGAACTTGAAAAGGAATTCCCTGCCACCCACCACCCGGCCCTGCCCTCCCCCTCCTCCATGATCTTCAGCAAAAGTGGAATTCAAACTGTTAGCTCTGGGCTGTGTGTCCTGTCTGGACAGGCCTTTTCTTCCCAGTGGGAGGTAGTGAGCCCTCTCTGTGTGTATGTGGGTGGGGAGGGGGGAAGAAAGAAATGGGTTTTGGGTGCCAAGACCCCACTTAGGGCAGCTACAGGTGAAAGGACCGGTCATGCAGATCTAACATGCATCACCTACCACCTACCATCGTCTTTCTGGGATATACAGTCCCATGGTTTCATTGGATTGTTTGTGACAAGAATGCATAAAGTTTTAAAGGCATGCTCTCTATATGCACATACATGTGTGCAGATACATGGTGATGAGTGTATGTGCACTGCCTATTGGGAACACTATTACATAGTGTTAGATATATTGAGGGTGACACTACACCTCCACACTGGGACCTATGTTATCTCCTGCGAAGCCCATTATATACTAGGCCACAGGGTCGAGGCTGGAGGCTAGGAGAAGTGCTTAAGTTTAAAGTCTCGAGGCAGAGAGGAAAATAAGCCATCTCTTCAGGTGACTTTTCACATCTCTCCAAAAGCCCTCCTAGGATCTGCGCTGCTTCCAACACAATCCCAACCACCTTCCCAGGAGGTCAAGAACGTTCTTGCATTTTGAGTTCTGTCTGATCCCCTCTTGACTAAGGCCCCCAGGGTGGCGACCTTCCAAGGGCCCACGCCCATTGGCGGAGCTTGGGGACCCAAACCTACCCCTGCACCCCAGGGAGAAGGCTAGTTTCATGGAGAACAGGTGAGCACCATTTCTGGGTGGGGTTCTTTGAGAAGCCCCGGTCCCGAGTCTGTGACAGCAGGTGGTCACCGAGGTGCCCGAGCGCCTCGGGAAGGTGGCAAGGCTTCGGCCGGCACAGCTCACTTTTGGGGCTCTCCACGGGATGGTGTGAGTCACCTGTCATCCGTGTTCAGCTCACCAGGCGCTGCCCTCAGAGCGAAGTCCCAAAGTCAATCAACACCCCCGGCCCTCTACCCCCCCCCCCTCGCCCCAAAGTTGTGACCACTGCTTTCCGCCAGGAGCTCTGCCGAGGGTGGGGCTGCAGACCAGTCCCAGCGCCTCCATGCGACCGCCCTCCCCCCTTTCATCCCGTGGCGTCGGGCCAGACACCCAGTGCCGACCTGGGGCCTGGCCACTGACAGGCACTTGCTTTCTGCGGGCGCTTTCCCGCTCGGCTCTCCCCGCAGTCCAGGCGAACCTCCTCTCCCCACACACACACCAAGGGAACTTTCTTCCACAAGTTTTGTTGATATCATTCTTTGAACGCTTTTGCACTCGGAGCAAAAAAAAAAAAAAGAAAGAAAAGAGACCTGTAGGGCATTTCTTAGAAAAGCGAGCTCAGAGAAGACCGGAACTTCGGAAAACTAGGGCCACGTGTGATTTCCGTAGAAATATCTGCACGCCAGCGTGGCCAAACAGGTTCCCAAAGTTTAGAAATCAAACACATCTAGCTTGGATTGTGATAAGAGTTGTATGAACCCCCAATAAAATGACTAAAAAATAAAATAAATACATCTATCCATGTATCTATCGATTTTTCTTCTATCGTCTATCCATGTATCTATTTGTGTGCATATGTATGTATGTATGTAATCTTAAAATCCCTAGGATCCAGAAGTGAGCAAAGAGGAAATTTCCAAATGAGAAGACCATAAATCCATCTCCTATGTAATTTCCTGATGAAACAGCCACGTCAGGCTTTTCATCCACAGACAGCTCTCTGCTTGTCAAGGACCACTTAGCTGATGGCTCAGACGCAGTGCCTTTTGATGGTGGGATTTGTAATATGTGTCAGAGACGGATTCCTCATTTTAAACCAAAAGCCATTAACATTTATTTCCATTGACTTGAGTTTGGCCAGGGGCTGCATGTTTTCAGGGTCTGAGTTCTGTATTTGATTGTGTCCTGGGGGGAAACAAGTAGTTCTGTATTTAGATACCTTCAAATCTCAGGAGTTCATATGACTCTGTAAAACAATGATTGAATAACACACTACTTGCTTATTAAAATCTCTTCACCTCTAGGAAGGTGAGTGTAGAAGATAGTCTATGGGCTTTGGAATTTCCATCAGCTGAGAGTTGAATGAATTTAGCATGCAGGTAGAAAATGAAGCATTCTTCCAGATTGTTAGAATTATATACTGAAAAAAATATATAGACGCTTTACTATTCAATTAGTTGATCCTCCCCAGCTTTAAAAACTCTGCAGGGCACCAGCTAAAGGTGCATAAGCCCCAGAGGGCTTATGTATATTTATTTATTCACAGAGCCCACAGCAGCCTTGTGGTGTAAGCCAAGATGATAATAGAGGTGAGAGGCGAGTGGGGGGGAAATGCTTCAGATTCCAGTTCTCATAAGCAAGTTCTTGAACTGGGATCCTTTCTTCAGGACAGTTATCCATTGGCAAGTAAATGTTTCCGTGCCAGTGGTCAAGGTACCTTGAGGAACATTCTAACTCCCACAGTTAGCCACATGCGGCATTTTCAGACTTGTTTTTTCTATCCACACACAGAGATAAATTCCTGTGTACACACAGCATACAGGCAGGGGAAAAAAAAATCACACCCAGAAAGACAGGCCACAAATACAAACATAGAACAGATGACAGCTGGAGGAAGGGAGGGTGAGGGTCAGCTGGATACAAGGAATTGGGAAGGAGGATAGCTTGATGGAATGCCAGTTGAGTGACTGGCTTTAGAAAATATGAATTAATAACGTCCTACCTGGCTGAATCCCTGACTGGGCACTC
Source organism: Tenrec ecaudatus (assembly GCF_050624435.1). Lineage (NCBI taxonomy): Eukaryota > Metazoa > Chordata > Mammalia > Afrosoricida > Tenrecidae > Tenrec > Tenrec ecaudatus. The sequence continues at coordinate 1,609,900 of NC_134537.1, read as the reverse complement.
AGGGCTTATGAAGTCATCTGCAGGGTACATGTAGGGCCTACGACACATGCCTCCATTAGAGTGAGAATTAAAATGGGGGGATGGTTTAATCTCATTTTTAAAAAACACTGCTTAGGATTCTATGAAACCTGGCAACAACCCTTCTTCAATGTCGAGAACTTGAAGAAAACATTGGCATTTCTTACCCTTCCCCCCTCATACTTTGTTTTCATTCCTCTGCTTACCTCAGAAGCCTCCTTGTTCCCCAGAAGCCTGACAATGGACGCAGGCCCTGACCTCTTGTGCCAACAACCTGAGTGTCACTTACAATGTAGAGAGTCATCTCTGGTGAAGGTAAGGGAGGACCAAGTTTCTAGAATGACCTAATGTTTTAAATATGTTTTCTGTCATCGTGAGTTAATTATCTCCCCCCCCCACTATTTCCCTTTATAATAATGCTAACTTAAAAATAATAATTCTGTCCTTAGGTCGCTGGTTAAAAAATAATGCTAACTCTCAGTGGTCAACGAATATGTGTGTAGCATCGTTATCTGACTAATAGTTGTTTTCATTTTCAACTTCAGTGTTGAAAGTAGTTTCTTGAACACAGTAAAGATCAGTGGCCCTTTCAGCTTTAGAAAGTGCCAGGGCACGGCTAAACAGTCAAATCATCGGGCTATTTTGCCCACCTTGTTATCACTTAGATATTTGAACAAGTGGGTAGAATCATTACTGTGTTACTGGCATAGATGACTTCCTAGCAATTAAAAATGGCATTATTTTCTATTAAACATGCATATGCTGACTCAGCACGCTTCTTTTCACTTAGCCATCCTCCTTTATGAAGAGCTCAAGGGCAAGTCATGGCACAGCCATGGAAAGAGGGGCCATTGGTCAGGTGGTACCAAGTGCATTCGATTGTGTAAGTTTGTTGATGGACAAAGAGACTATCTCAGGCTAATTCTACTGTCTTCATGTGCTTAGGGATGAGGCAGGGGGTAATTATAATTTCTTTCCCCAAAGAAAGATTTCTCTGTAATATTTTTCACTTTCACTCTCAACAATTCTTTTATTGGAAAGATAAATATTTTGTCTTAATCAACTAAGGAATAAAAGTATATCATATTTTTATATCATAGAGCATAAACATGAATTAAATTCAGAGCATTATTTAAATAGTCAATATATATAAACATTTAAATGTACTTAAACATATGCATGCACACATACATTGAAACAGTTTATGAGTTTAAAATATGTTTCATAGGTTTCCTGATAGGTTGTTCATTTTTATTAGTAAAGAAAATGCTAATGAGAAACTGTCATTAAAAGGTTGCTATTTAGCCAAAATGATAATTGTAAAGTTAGTAATTTGCTAAGAAATAATATTTGCATGTCACTTTCTCTGACATTGGTTTATATTGGACCTTACAGAAAGTCACGTGTCTTGCTGAAGAACACCTACAAGAGAGTTTTACATGCTTATTGGGCCCCATGTTTGACATGTCTCCTTTTACTGAAAAGCATAGTATAACATTGCAGAAGTCTGGGAACAGATTCTGTGTATGAGTGCTTTGGTCAATAGTGCAAATGTTTACTAACAGCTACTTCCTTCCTTCTAGCAAAATTTCAGCAATTTTTCCTACCTTACCCAACTCAGTAGATCTTTAAAATGACATGCTGCCGGTACCACACACATGTAAAAGAAAAGCAGGAACCACACAGAGGATTGATTTCACATCACCTACCGTGTGATGAGCTTTACACTGGTCACATTCTATTCTGGATGTGGGCTGACCCCAGACCAGGGTCCTCACTGCAAGGCCAGGCTCAGCAGTCCAGGGAGTTCCCGGGGGAGGGTCACCTTGGAAGAGAGGCTTGGCATTTTTCAGGTGCAGCATTTGCCATCTCTTTCATTCAAGATGAATGTGAAGAGCTCACCCCTTGCATATCATCTCTGAAAGAGCACTTGGGCCCCTTTACTCTCTTAAAAATCATTTTATTGGGGCCTCATAAAACTCTTATCAGAATCCTTCCATCCAACCATGATGTCAAGCACATTTGTATATTGGTTGCCATCATCATTCTCAAAACATTTTCTTACTGCTTGAGCTCTTGGTATCAGCTCCTGATTCTCCCTCCCTCCCTCCCTCCCTCCCTCCCTCCCTCCCTCCCTCCCTCCCTCCCTCCCTCATAAGCCCTTGATAATTTTAAAAGAACAAGCATCTCTCTGATTTTTTTAAGTGTTGAGAGTTTGATTTCTTCTCCCCGCCCCAAACCATTTTATTAGGATCTGATCCATACATCATACCACACACTGGTTTGAATTTGATTTCTTCTATAGCTAATTCTTTTCATATGACTACCATTTCAAACAATGGCTAAACTACCTTTAATATTTGATTTTAGTCTATTGAAATAACTATTTAGAGAACATTTACAAAATTAGGGTGGCCTGAAAGAGTTATGGGGCTTTTTGATGAGGCCCATATGCATTTGGGGTATTGGGAGGGACAGGTAAGCCTCAAAAACTAAGCAAAATACAATGCTGACAGCCTGTAGGATTTCCCATCATTTTAGACCATCCATCTTGGGCATAGAAGAGAGGCTGTGAGAGCCTTGGCTTTGGTGGAGTTCTACTGGCTCATGTCCATGAAATCTTGCATTTTACAGGTGAAGAAACTAAGCAACACATGAGTGAACTATCAGTCAACATTTTGCTTCCACAGTCAATACTCATGGAAGCAGCAGTCAAGGAATTCAGTGACATTTTGTATTGGACAAGTCTTTGCCACAAGACTTACTTAGAGTGCTGGAAAGGAAGGTGCCACAAGGAAGACTAAGGTGTTCCTCACCCAAGTTGTGGCATCTTCAATCATCTCAGATGGGCTTGCAAGTTTGACAGTGAAGTTAGGAAATAAGTCCAGAAGAATCTACACGTTTGAATTCTGGTTTATGGTTTGGGTGAAGAATATAGAAAGAACCATAGATTGCCAAAAGAACAAACAAATCTCTCTGGAAAGAAGTATGGCCACGTCAATTGGAATAGCGTCTGGGGTCTTAAAGGCTTGTGTTCAAACAACCAATCATCTCAGTGAGGCATCAAGTAAGTCCGAATGGAAGAAGCACACTAGCCTGTGTGATCCATAGATGACAAATAACAATACTCCAATATGAGGAAGGGAAAGGCACCAGAGTTTAAATTGTCAACAAAAAGTTGCAGAAGGCTGCAGAGGACAGTGGGAACCCAACCCCCCTCTGAGATTACCTGGCCTGACTGAGCCTCTGCAGGTCCCCCGGGACCACAGTGAGGGATGTGAACAGCTTTGCTATCAGACAGAGATTATTGTAGACTTGAAGATGGTGGGTGGAAATTTGGTATTTATTATATGATACCTGGTGAGTTGACCCCTCTTGACCCATCCTGAATTTTCTCCAGGTTTAAAAATCGCTCACATGTTCCATGGCAGAAATTATCTGTCTGGCTTCATTTAATATTGTTGGTGGTCTTTTCTTTCTCACTCTTTATTTTTTAATGTTTTGCTTTGGTTTTTCATCACCTCAGCCACATTTTCCAGTTTGTGGGACACGGAAGGAGTGGATGCATAGAGATGATAACTGATTCAATGTTCTATTGGGGGTGTGGCGAGAGGATGAGGGGGATTGAAGAGCAAGGAATGAAAGCGGGGAGGGGGGAGGGAGAGCACTCACTGCTTGTGATCATGTATACACAACTCATTAAAACCTACTGAACTCTGAAAGTGCATGTTATAGCAATAAAACTACTGGGGGATAAAGTACTACCACGATGCTCCTTAGAAATGGGGATGAGGTGCCTTTGTCTCCCCTGCTTTGACCGGTCCTCAGGAGAAATCAGCCTCTGGGGAAGGACTTCCTGCTTGTTACAGAAGAGGGTCTGTGTGAAAAGAGGAAACCCCTCAACGGGATGGACTGACACGGTGACTGCAACAACTAGGCTCAAACATAATTGCTGTGACAACGGTGTGGGCACAGGGTTGTGTTGTGCTGTTTGTGGGGTCTTGGTCTTTTTGAGTCAACTTGATGGCACCTCATAACAACAGTTTAGGATACTATGCAGGGCCTCTGGTCTTCATCCAGCCATTATTTACACGTACATCTACATTAACTGTCACTGTAAACTCTTTGAAAGAGGTTTGTGTCTTGTATACTTTCTTTGCATTTGTGTGTGCCTAGGAATGTAAAGGCCAATGGATGTCCTGAGTGTAGGCTGTCACTCCTCTCAGCAACCTACCTCACAAAAATTAAATAAGTAGAAGGAAAGGTAGAAAAGTAACCCTAGCCCCCCAAAAATAAACCTACCCTACATTTTTGGAAACTTCTAACTCACCAATACGCTTACATAATTGCGCACATTTTGTTACAGTCTGATTAACTCCAGATCAAAGACTTTGTCTGCTTAGGGTACGTCATTATCTCAGTGGCTCTTCTTTCCAATGGCTGTGGTGTGACAATACTACTTTCCGTGGGCTCATTCATTTGAGAAGATAGGAGACTCGCAAGTCCTTAGCTCATTGATAGTTGTAGATCTGAGGCTGGAGAAACTCACTTGATATTTTTTGAAGGATCTTTTAGAAGAAGCACATTTTTTGAAGGATATTTTAGAAGGAGCAGGAGCCAATATTTGTGCCAGAATATGTAGACAGTTATGGCTTATACTGGTCAGAAATCACACAGCAGGTCGAATCCTGAAAGCAAATTTTAGCATAAAATAAATTAATCAAGTACCATAGACTTATTAGCAGGTGAGGTACAGTATAGCCCCCAAATAATACATATTTTGTATGCCATTTCAATATCATAGTAAAACAATATGGATAGTCGTATGCTTTATTATAAACTGTTTTATAATCCCTGAATTAGTAAAATTTTGTCATAGAGAACATTTTTTCTCTACTTTTTAAACTGAAAAAGTAAATGCTAAGATATAAGGCTATTTCTTCAGAAAAAATATGGGAGAAAATTAAAGCTTTAAATGTCACAGTATTTATGATGGCTCCGGAGAGATGATTTCTTTATTCAATTAAGTAAACGCTGAAAATTTTGATGTTTGGCTCTTTGGTGCTTTCATGAACCAATAAAAAACATCTGGATCACATCATTTCGGTTGGGAAAATATTGTTTCTCTTGGCCTATCAGACACTCAGGCATGAGCCAACATCTGGCTCCCCCCCCCCCCATCTGCATTTGTTGCCGTGTTGGGGGCTGGCATGCTGGCCCTCTGTGGGTGTGCTGCTCGGCCTGTCGCTGGCACTGGCCTGGGCTTCCTCAGCAGCCTTGTTCTGTTGTGCGCTGTTAAGTTCATTCAGAGTCCGTGAACCCCGGGTGGTTTCTTGGCTGTGATCTTCACAGAAGTTTGCTATCACCAGCGCTTTCCCTTGGGGAGCTACTGCATAGAGTCAAACCACCAACCTTCGGGTTAGCGGGCTGCGTAGGCCACGCAAGTCTCTGTTGTGCTGCCAATGCGCTTCACAATCAAACTAGAATGGGGATATTGATATCCACACCCCTGTTTAGGGCTTGCATGGTCTTTTGGAAATTAAAGATTTCATGTGTCCTCTTTGGGTACTTTTGGATCACTACCTTACTTTACTCACATGGTCCCGCCCACCCCCTGAGTGTGTGTGTGTGTGTGTGTGTGAGGTGAGATCTTATCATGTTGTAGATGATCTTCCTAATTGATGGTAGAATAGCGCCAACATCTAGACGCTGTTGAAATGTCATTTTTCAAGTATTTTATTGATGCCAGAAAATGATTTTTCTACTGCAGTTGGCACACGTTCCTTGTTTTTCCCTTTCCTTTTTGCTGAGCAATATTAGACTGGATTATAAAACCAGGGGAAGATACCAGTCCCACGGAATGCTGCAGAGCAGCGGATCTCAAGCTGTGGGTCGCGACCCCTTTGGGGGTCGAACGACCCTTTCACAGGGGTCACATAAGACCATCGGAAAACACATATTTCCAACAATGGCCTTAGGAACCGAGACACTGCCCCTCTATCATCTGCAGGCGGGTCCGCCCACCTGCAGACATGCCCACAGATGAGTAAACGGCATGAAGACTGACCCAGGCTACACTGTGCTTCAAGGCAACATTTCATTGGTTTGTCATTGGAAATAAATATTTCACAATATAGAATTACATATTGTTTTGGTGATGAATTCCTATGCTTTCATGATGCTCAATTTGTAACAACGGAAATGCATCCTGCCTATCAGATACTTACATGACGACCCTTAATAGTGGCAAAAAGACAGTTATGAAGCAGCAACGAAAATAATTTTATGGTTGGGGGTCACCACAACATGAGGAACTGTATGAAAGGGTCGCAGCATTAGACAGGTGCAACATCTGTCTCTGATGCTCAGTAGCCTTTTCAGGACCATGCCAAATGTTGGCTTATTTTATAAATCTGTTTCAGAAGAAGTACAACCAGAATGCTCAATAGAGACAAGGATGGCGAGTCTTTGTCTCACGTGCTTCGCACATGTCAAAAGGGACGAGTCCCTGGAGAAAGACTCATGCTTGGCAGAGCCGAGGGCCATCAGAACAGAGGAAAACCCTCAAGATGGATCGACACCGTGGCTGCAACAATGGGCACAAACCTGGGCACACTGGTGAAGATGATGGGTGGTGTTTAGTGCTGCTGTGTACAGGGTTGCTAAGGGTCAGAACTGACTCAATGATCCCTAACAACAATAAAATCAGCATTATGAAAAACGAAAAAACCCCATAGATAGGTTGTATAGCATGCCATGGGATGCTAAAATAAATTAAATCACAGGTCCTTTTTTATGTATGTGAAAAAAAAAATGAAGTGGCAAACACCCAGTAATATTATAAATGAAAGGAAACAATTAAAAAATTAAACCCAATTTCTTTAAAATTATATACACAATAATGGAAATTAGGCATCAATGATAGTAAAACTACTTTTAATATAATTAGGTAGTCACCTTACTATTATATCTTTTTTTCCCAATTTTTCATTGTGAATTAGTCAAGGACTTATGTTTCAGATCATCAATTTTGTATTCGACCCTGTAAACTACTGACCAAATCCCTCAATAGTGTACCCTTTCCCTGAGCCTTGATTTTGCTTCTCTCGCTGGTGGATGACTGTCTTCCATGACACCCAAGTTCATACTTGTCAATCCTCTAGCCTACTGGTTCTCAACTTTCCTAATGCCACACCCCTTTAATGCAGTTTCTCATCTTGTGGTGACCCCCCAACCATAAAATTGTTTTCGTTGTTACTTCATCACTGTCATTCTGCTACTGTTAGGAATCGGCGACCCCTGTGAAAGGGTCGTTCGACCCCGCAAAGGGGTCAGGACCCACAGGTTGAGAACCGCTTCTCTAGCCTGATGTTTTCTCTTCCTCCTTCCATGGACCTCTCCCTCTTGGCAGTTTCCAAAGTCTGTTCCCTTTGGTGGGAAAGCCCTTATCTTGGTGTGCTAGTCTGGTGTATTGGACAGGGCTCTCTAGAGAGATAAACCAGATGGCTAGTAATTATATATAAATATATTTATAAAGATAGATATATAATTCAAGAAATAAACTGTTAAATAATATACAGATAGATAATACAAGAAATTAACAGTTAAGTTATAAAGCAGTGAGACACTAGTAGTCCTTCAAGTTTTTGAGAGTTGCCAGTTACTAGCCACCTTCTGTAGAGAGAGCTGGGCTATAAATACCCAGGCAGCAAACAGCAAGGCAGGTCCCCAACTGTCATCACCTGTCAGTCCCCAGCTCCAGAGATGAACATTCCAATCGTGTGGGCTTAAAGGGACCTCAACTTACAGCGACACAGTCCACATGCTAGGCATCCCACAGGTAGTGTACCCCTTTAAACTGAAGCACAGAACAAGCAAGCCATTTATCCCTCTGCCCTTCAGTTAATCCTACTTGTGTTTATCGGCCAGGCTGGCACAATAAACTATAGCATCTGGGTAGACTAGAGAAACAAATCCAGAGACACTCATATGCATGTATAAGAAGAAGCTTTACATAAAGAGTAGTTGTGTATTAAGAACATATCCCAGTCCAGTCCAGATCAAGTCCAGAAGACCAAAATTAGCCCATATGTCTGATATCACTCTCTGAATTCCTCTTCAGAGTCACACATGCTATGATGACAAATGCAGGAAGGTCACAGGCCAGTGGGTGGAAAGCTTTGTGGATCCAGTGGCAGTGGAAGCATCTCAGCACTGGCGTGGGTCTTCACATGGCTCCTCCTGCTCCAGGGCTCTGGCTCCATTAGTGTAACTCCATGTAGCTTGTCAACAGGCATATCTCACTGGGAGACAAGCAGAGCACGTGTCTGGCTTCCAGTCAACTATTTATCTCTGTTGCACCTCCAAGTGAGGTCATCAAGCTGTGACATGATTGACAGGCTAAACTCCATCCTTTTACTCTTAATAGTCTCAAATTGACACCAGATTATGTAACTACCATACTTGGCTTTTTCTTTTTTTCATGGAAAATGCCATTGTTTTTAATTCCATACTTAGCTTTTTATATTTTCCTGCAGTGGTCTCATATAATATTTGCTCTTTTGTGATTGATTAATATCATAATGCTCTCCAGATCCATCTAAGCCATGAGGTGCTTAATGGTTTCATTTTTTTTTGCAATGCATAGTATTCCATTGTAATATTATACTTTTTGATAAAAGTAAGAGGAGGGATATATTTTTTTTGGTCTAGGGCCAACAGAGCACTTTCTGTATGAGATCCTTGGAGGCAAGTAAGGACCTCTCTTTTTTCCAGGGTGCCAGAAGCAATGTTTCTGGACCCACTGTGATGAATAGCTGGTGTGTTCTTGAAGGAGATGTGAGATAATAGTGTCAACTGAAATCTGATGGAACTCCAAAAGAAGGGCATCTCAACAGAGGTACAGTCAATACTGGTGAGTAGATTGAAGATTGAGTTATCTTTTCATCATTCATGGCAAGACTAATAAATCCCTTTGTGATCAGAGCTGAGTGGGGGAGAAAAGTGAAAGCAATAATGAATTCATACATCCAGACTACGTATTGAGTACTGAGCTTCCCCACTTCCTTTTGGAAGAGTAGGCCCTTGGATCTGAAATACCTTGAAACAAGTTTTAATGCCTAACTTTAAATACAAGTCACCCAACCAGCTTTCTATCTTTGGCCTATTTGTTGACATTTTCCTTCTGCAGCATCAAAAAAATGCATGTGGATGATTTTAAATTGCCTTCCTCTGGCCTCAGTTGCCATCCCGAGTCACTAAGCAACCACCCCCCCCCCTTATTTTTGTGTGTGGCTTTTTAGCAGAAATGAATATTGTTTTTAATTTTAAATAGTTCTATTGACATATAATTCACATGCTACACAATTCCATGGTTTGAATATATTAAAAAGATTTATTTAACCACCACCACAATCAACTGTAAAACATTTTCCTCATTTTGGTACATTTTATAATTCACTCCCCATTTTTCTCAGCATCCTCTGTCTTAACCCTAAGAAACTATTAATCTAGTTAGTGTCTATATAGATTTACTTAACCTGGATTTCATATAAAGAAAACCACACCCAAACAAAACAAAACAAAGCCCCAAACCCCAACAATAACAATATAAAACTAAGAAAAAACTTCAATCCAAAAGAAAGCAGAAAACAATAAAAACTAGAATAAGTTAAGAATGAGTAAAAAGGGAAAATAAGTGATGTTAAATTGTAACCCAATGACATTTGCATTAATTACTTTTCTGATGTATTTTTTCTGAGGGCTATACTGTCCACATTCCTGATTAATGGTCTCAGGGAATTAATTCAATGGAGGCTTAATTCCCATGGGGTCTTTGCAAATGGATTTTTGGCTCTTATTGTCCTTCTGTAAATCAGGTGGTGCTCAGAATTTAAGCTTTAATACATTTTCCTTCTCTGCTCTTGGATTTTATTAGTTACACTCGTTGGATCACACAGGCTGACGTGCTTCTTCTGTGTGAGCTTAGCTGACACCTCATTTAGTTGGCTGCTCATTGTGATACAAGCTTTAGGACCCCAGATACTATTCATTCTGAGAGCCTTGCACCAAGATCTCATGTTCAAACTGGAGAGGTCAAAATGGAGTTCCACTTCAGCTATCTCTGCTTCATGGCTGGTCTTGGTGTTTTATTACAGAAGAGCCCAACCCCTTTGTTGCCGTGACTCACAATCAAATTTTCTGTTCACAGTTGTCTCCTTCAGCCCTAAGCTAAGTTTCATCCTTAGATTCTTCAATTTCAGCTTACCTTCTTTATTTCTTCCTTTGTGGATCATTGCTTGGATAACTGCAATGATCTTTTCTAGTCACCTAAATTTTCACCTCCTTTCTCATTTTTAGCAATCAGGAACCTTATCTAAAGAGCTATTCTCTATTCAAGCTTAACCACGCATCAGGCCTCTTACATTAACTATCACACTCAACTCTCATACTTATCCCACTGAAGAGACATTTTCCTTTAAAATAAAATATGGACTGTGAGTTGAAGAAGCTTGCCTCAGCTTATCCAATGTGGCAGCCACATTATTTTGCACTCCAACATAATTATATCAGGATACCCCAAACCAAACATACTGATACTGATTCTAACTTATGGCAACCCTACAGGATAGGGTAGAACTGTCCCTGTGGGTTTCCAAGACAGTAACTCTTCATGGGAGTAGAAAACCTCTTCTTTCTCTTGTGGAGTAGCTGGTAGTTTTGAACTGCTGACTCTGTGGTTAGCAGCCAAAAACATTACTACTATGCCATCATGCCAGGATAACAGATATAAAATATGAACTTATAATAGGTATTAAACCAAGACACAAGATTACCTTTGGTAATTGATTCAGCCAGGCTTCTATTCTCTGTCTGTGGAGATACTGCAGTAATCTTGTGGTCATGAGGGGGAAAGGCGCCTCGCTAAGAATGACAGTGGGGAAAGAAAGGAAGAAGCTCATTCACTGATAACTAGATTGATCCAATCCATCTCCCATATTCAAATTAAAAGTATCCTTATATGTTTAAGTCATTGTGTTGGCTCTACCATTCTTTGAGGCTGAACACACCTAAATACAAGCAAACCAAAAACTCTAAACTTACTTTCATCCAGGTGATGCTGACTCATAGAGACCCTATAAGACAGGGTAGAGCTACACCTGTGAGCTTCTGAGATGGTAACTCCTTATGAGAGTAGAAAACCCGTGTTTCTCCTTAGGTTCAGCTGGTGGTTTCAAACTGCTGGCCTTGCAGTTTGCAGCCCATGGCACACAGAGATAATAAACTACATAATCAATGGCAACAGTGTGATAACTGTTAGGATAAAGGAAGTACAGCGTGTTGAGGAATAATGTTAGGACCCTTTGGTAGTTACACAATCTGGTGTCAATTTGGAACTTGAGAGGATTAAGAGTGAAGGGGTGGAGTCTAGTACGTCAATCATTCATAGCCAATGAGGCCTCTGTGTGGGCATGGCCTTCTCCTGAGGATTCTGGGAAGTCCTGGATTTCCTCCTTGGAGGCAGGAGACATTCTCTCTTGGCTCACTCCCTGAGACATGCTTTACTGACAAGACACATGGCATTAGACTAAGAGACCCTTTGTCCTGGGAACTGGAAGAGCCACGTGGAGACCCCTGCCAGTGCTGAGATGCTTCTACTGCCACTGGATCTACAAGACTTTGCACCCACTGACCTGTGATCTTCCTGCATTCAGCATCTTTGCATGTGAGTCTGAAGAGGACTTTATAGATTGGTATTAGACATATGGGGGTAATATTGGACTTATGGATTTGATCTGGACTGGGCTGGGATGTTTTCTCAATATTCAATTGCTTTTGTATGTAAAGTTCTTTCTTATACACATATGCGTGTTTATGAATTTGTTTCTCTAGTCTACCCATACTAACACAGGCCCTCTTGTCTTGCTCAATCTTGCGTTTTGGGGGGATGGCTCTTGAGATATCTCTGAAGGAAATAATATCTAAACAAATGCATAGGGCAATGAACTGAACTATGTGCACCTTGATCTTTGTATTAAGGAGTCCTGGTGGCATTGGGGATTGAGGGTTGTACCCCCAACTGCATGTCCATGGCTCAAACCACTAGCCATTCCTCACGTCAAGGTGAAGGTTGTCTGCTCCCAGAAATATTTACAACCTTGTCAACCTTCTGTAGGGCCACTATGGGTCAGAAACATGTCTATGGTAGTGAGCTTTTGATTTTTTTGTTTGGTTTTATCTTAGTACTGGGGAGATTAGAACACTTTTCTAAACACATTTAGCCTCAGTAACTTGTCCAGGTGCTTTGCTATTTTGAGAAGACCTGGTGGTGTAGTGGTTATGTGCTGGGCTGTAATCTGCAAGGTCAGCAGTTCGAAAACCACCAGAGATCGTCTTGGGAAGAACGATGAGGCTTTTGATGCTTTAAAGAGTTGCTGTCTTGGTAACTCTCAGAGGTCTTTCTACCCTGTATTTCTACCCTCATACTGAGTCGCTATGAGCCAGCATCTACACCATGGCAGTGAGGGTTGTTTGTTTTTTTTTGTTTTGTCAGGCAAATTATACCAGAATGAGTTGTCAGAGTAAAACCGATGCCAGGATTAAGCTCAGAAAGTCACTTGAAAGTCTTGCTTTTTTTTTCTTTCCCCAAACCATTCTATTGGGAGTTAATGCCGATATCTTACATTCCATAGTTCAATCACATCAAGCAGTATTGTACAATTTCTACCACAATTAGTTTCAAAACATTCTTTTCCCTTCTGAATTCTTTGACATCAGCTCCCTTTGAGCCTCCAACTTCCCCTGTCCAACCACTACTGTAACCCCCAGAAACCCTTATTCCATTTACTGTCCCTATAGGTTCAGCAATCCTGAGATTTATATACTGAAAACCAGAAAAGAATATAACAAAAATTCAAGAGGGTAATTTGAATGATATAACACATCTGAGACAAACCCCAATATGCACAAACTAAAAACCAGAAAGTACAGAAAATGTTGAAAACCAGACCAGGCTTAATGCACATAGAGGGAGGATCAACTGACAATGTCTTAACAATTCAAGGCAGATTAATCATTTTGTCATCTACAGTCATCTCACCAATGCAGAAAGCCTTGCTTTAATTTGGCACATCTTTGCTCTCAATAGTTTGTCTCCCCGCCCCCCCCCCAGCTTGCTGGCATATAAAGTGTGATAATTGAAACAAAAAAAAAAAAGAACAAAAATTGTCTTATATTTTTTCCTCTGGAAAATATCCAATTTTTTTGAACTGACATACATTTAAATAAAAAGGTGGCCTTTGGACTCAGGAGTGATTTGTTAACAATGGAAACCTGCCGAATTCGACACACAATGCCAACTGTAGGGAAGGCCACCTGGTCCAGGAGAGGCCTTCTGAAGAGTTTTCAAACGCCCTCTTTCCAACCTCAACCGTCTCACCCTGTGCGTCTTTTCCGAGCCACTGATAACCGACTTCACCTGACTGCAACAAGTGTTTCCTCTTCATCCTTTTCCAGATTTGTCAAAGTGAGTACAAGGACTTTATGTGCCGATAAATCACAAAATTGACCAGATTTAGCCATAAATTAAGACCAAAGGCAACATTTCTCCTTTTCGTTTTCCATCTAATTTGTCAAGCAATGGTTTTTGAAAATTTAAGGTTGGGCGATTCTCCAGCACAAGGGTTCAATTTTGCTGAAATCCAGTATGGTCTGTCTTCTGCTCTGTTTTTTTCAGGGAATTGCTCTCTGGGGATTTCTCACCCTACTTTTTATAGCTCCGTGTGATTCCCTGCAAATTTCTGGCTCATTTTCTTGTGGAGGGGTGCCTGGCCCACCTCACGCAGGGCTTTGCTGATTTCTAGTATCATTTGATTTCTGTGATGCAGAGCACATTCACTTCCATACCCTCTCTGGCCGTCAGATTGGTTTATTTCTTTCTTGTGAAATGCTCATGAGGAAGGCAACCAGATTCCGGGGTTTAGTTTCAGTGCAAATAGGTTTAGAATATATCCAAACCAGTAGCTGCAGAGACTCTCTGGTTCCCGGCGACCCCGTGGAGGTTACAGCTGAGCTCTGTAAGGGACTATATGGCTGCTCTTTGAGGACCTTCTTCCTATGCAAGTCTTGGTGGGCTCAAACCGCGAACCTTTGGGGCAGCAGCTAAGCACACTTTGTTTATACCTGTAAAATAGTGGGTCAGCCAAAATTCTGGAGTTAGCACATATTGATTTTGCTTGCCATTCATTGCTAGGGCTCCCCCTTTAAAGGTAGGGTGGGCTCCTCCCACGGCAACAGTGCGTGTAGGCAATGCTCATTTAAGAACACCTGCAAAGGGCCGGCACACCTGCAGGGGGCAAACGGACTTCTGGGGAGAATCCACCATGATGGTGTGGGAGTGTGAGATGAGGTGTGTGAATGGAAGTCCAGGGTGCATTTCACCCTGTGCCTTGTGCTAGAGACACGTGGTATCCCTGTGACCCTGCACTGTTGCTGCGATGTGCTCAATTCATAGCCATGGAATCAGAGTGCCACTTTCCAAGGCTCCGCAGACTGGAAATCTTCAAGGGATGGCAGCCTCCTTCTTGGCAGAGCGTCTGTTGCGTTTGAACCCCTGACCTTGTCCTCAGAAGCCCAATGCCTAATCTCAATGCCAGGGCTTCTGAAATGTTCATTTAAACCATCCAGGTAGTAAAATACTTCATGGCACACAATGTCAGTGAAACAGCAACATAGGCATACAAAAGAAATGTGGAAATTTGGTCAGGGAGTGATAGGGAGGCCCATCATGTGTGGTATTTCAGGAGTGACTAAGAATTAAAAAAATAATTTTATCGGGGGCTCATACAACTCTTATCACAATCCATACATACATCAATTGTGTCAAGTACATTTGTACATTCATTGCCCACATCATTCTCAAAATATTTGCTCACCACTTAAACCCTTGGTATCAGCTCCTCATTTCCCCCCATTCTCCACTCCCCACTCTCTCAAGTGATTAAGAATTTAGAGGTCGTTCAAAAGATATCGCATCTGGAGTCTTAAAGGCTTGAAGATAAACAAGCAGCCATCTAGCTCAGAAGCAACAAAGCCCACATGGAAGAAGCATACTAGCCTGTGTGACCATGAGGTATGGAAGGGATCAGGTATCAGGCATCAAAGAATAAAAAATCATATCATTGTAAATGAGGGTGAGTGCAGAGTGGAGATTAAAAGCCCATCAGTAGTCAACTGGACACCCCCTTACTGAAGGGTTGTGGGGAGGAGATGAGCCAGTCAGGGTGCAGAGTAGCAACGATGAAACATATAACTTTCCTCTAGTTCTTAAATGCTCCCCCACATCCCCCGCCATGATCAGGATCCCAATTCTACCTTATAAATCTGGCTAGACCAGAGGATGTACACTGGTACAGATAGGAAATGGAAACACAGGGAATCCAGGGCAGATGACTCCTTCAGGACCAGTGGTGAGAGTGGCGATGCGTGGAGGCTGGAGGGAATGTGGGGTGGAAAGAAGGAACCAATTAGACGAATGTACTTATAACCTCCTCCTGGAGGATGGATAATAGAGAAGTGGGTGAGGGGAGATGTTGGACAGCGTAAGATATGACAAAATAATAATAATTTATGAATTATGAAGGATTCACGAGGGAGGAGGGAGTGGGGATGGAGTGGGAAAAATGAGGAGCTGATATTAAGGGCTCAAGCAGAAGGCAAATGTGAGAATGATGATGGCAACAAATGTACACATATGCTTGACACGATGGATGTATGGATTGTGATAAGAATTGTACGAGCTCCCAATAAAATGATTTAATGAATGTGCAGAAAAACCAGGCTTACACATGAGTATATATGGTATTTGTAATTAGAAATAGATATTTCATAACATATAAGAATTTAGAGATTACAACAACAAACAACTAAGCCAAAAGGAATTTTTTGGACTGGTTTGTGAGAGATCCCCAAACTTACACCCTAAGTATACTTTGTAGTTATATTAAGGACAGGAAAATAAGTTGGAAGTCATTTGGACCCTGGATTTTAAGGGCAACTGTGTACCTTGGGAAAGACCAATTTGATACAACCTTTCCTGGCCGCCAAGCTCGTGGGATCACATCCTGCCCTAACACAAATCTCTCTCTGTGACATAGGGTCTCTCATAAGTGAAACAGGTCAAATAGTACCACCATGGTGATGGTGCCCAACAATAGGGACAGTCCCTGTGTCATCCTGTTGCCGCACATAAGTCCCTGAGGTGGTGCAGCTCATGGGAGGTTGCTCTCACTGTGGTTGTAGTTAACTGCTTTTTTTTCTTTTCTGATTTCCTCTTCTCCCACTCTTCCCCTCAGCCAGCCACATGGAAGCTTTCATGCTTCCCAATCATTTCCTCTTCAGCCAGCTTCCCGACCCCTCCCCCCCACCCGCTGGCCACCCTCTCTGTTTTGTGATCCACCATCAGGTGTTCTCCACCGCACTTCCTGTTCTGGTTTTGCTACTGCATTTCCTACCTGGCGTTTCTCCATGTATCTGAGCTACTCTCCTGTTTCTGTTCTGACCTTTTTTACTCAGACAGAAGCCCTATGCTCCATGTTCCAGGGGCAACATACGACAGGGGCAGGCATTAAACACAGTTGTCAAATGAGTGGACACCGTTGCGATGGGGTCAAAGGAACAGCCATCAGTAGAGACCACTTACTTGGAAGCCTTAAGGAGAGTCTGGAACTGAACTGTCCCCAGTGTGGTCAGCGTGGGTGATGGCATCATTTGGGGTCTATGGGAGCAGCTTCGTATTCTCTGTCCAAACCGGGATACTTGAGGATAAAAGGTGCTATTGCTACGAGTCATGTCAGAAACTGGGACTGTCTGGGGAAACTCTATCCGCGATCCATCTGTCTAGGCATCCCGAATCGGGTGACGTGTCATCGATAGAGATGGGTGGGTCTCACCCCAGCTCCACAGCATCGGCATCTTTGTTAGCAGGTGCCGGCATTCTGTGTTTTAGGAAGGGAGCCGGGCAATTCTGAAATGAACACGTTCGAGTCTGGGAACCACTGGGGTTAAGGAACATCCTCCTGGTGGCGTTTTGTTGCCCAGCACAGCGGCCTCCCTAAAGGTGTTAAATACTTATTAACACTGTTGCGTGGGAGCTGTCCTGGAGCCAATCACTCATTTGCACTTGCGTGAGAACCGCTGCCTGTTCTTAGGAGTTAATTTCTTGGCAAACAACGAGAGACTTCTTGAAGCACTTCTGCAGGGTGAGAACAAAGGTGGGATCATGTAGTGTAAATTGTAGAAAGTGAGTCCAGTCATCCCTTGGGTGTCTGTGGGGCTTTATTGCCAGAGCCCTAGGGACACACGATTCCAGGGATGCTCATGTCTCGTACAGAGAATGTCATATTATTGGCATCTATGTTGCACATGCACATATACACATTTAAATGATCATCTCCAGATTACACATGGAACTGAATGTAATGCAAGTGTGATATAAGCAGGGGCTGCACTTAGCATTTGAAGAATTCCTTTGACTCTTTGCCTTCTTTCTGTCCTCCTCTCAAATATTTTCCGCCAATTTGGGTTGTGTCCATGGATGCAGTGCCGTAGGTATCCTGCACATGTACCGTGGCGATTCAAAGGAGATTCGATAAGTTTGCAATAGATTAGAATGTCTGGCCAATGGCTAGATTTGGGAGGCGGGGGTTGGGGGTCGGGAATGGCAAATTTTGATAATACAAATAAAGGTAACGACTTAGAGTAGAGTCCCTCCCTTCTTTTAAAATAGAATGCCTTTGAGGGAATATTGTTAGATTGGATATATATATATCCCTCTTCCCTCATGAATCCATGAATCTTTCTGTCTGTGTTATGGGCAATAGTTTCTAATTATGATTGATAGTTGAACATGAATAATGTCTTTACTGCTTTCCAAAAAGTAAAAACAAAACAACCCGCCCTCTCACTTCTATAAAGCGTCCCCTTTATGCATACCCTCTCCTTAGCGTGGGAGCCATCTAATTTCTCTTTTGGGTGTTCCTCCTGCTGTCATTAATCTTGTCTTTTTTTCTCTTTTCCTTTTCTAACCTAAATCTGTTTTTCTTTCTGAGTATCTCTAATGCCATAAGATGAGTCTATGCCTTTATCCACATAGTCTCTGAAATAGTCTGAAATTGTCTCAACGACAACAATTAAAAATGTTATTTATAAAGTGCGTTGCTGTTGACAATGTACACAGCAGATGCAATCATTCGACAAGTGTACTTTAGTGACGCCAACTATAATCTTCAGGTTGTGCAGTTGTCACATAATTAGATAAGTCGCCTATAGATAATGCTTAAAAGAGCATGATGCTGAAGGCTTTTTTTTTTTTTTAAATAACTACCATGTGGCTTTTAAACCCATGTCGGGATATTTTTGGGAAGGTTTGAAGGCGGGGCTTCATTCCGTTTCCGCTGCTCTGGAAAGGCTGGAGCTCGTGTGAATCTGAAATCCTGTAATGTGTTTCCTCTCTTTGGGTGAGGACTGCTCTACTGAATCTTTGCTTGTACTTCATGAACAACTCTTCATTTCTGGTCCATTCTCTGAATGCCTGGAACAAAAATAACGCTATCTTAGAAATGTGCTTTTTTACATAGAGGCATATGTATGGGAAGCAGAGATATCAATTATTTATATTGGTTTCTTGTCATGTGCCACAAAATAGAGAGGGATAGATGGACAAAGCACTCTCATGAGTCTTCGTTTAACATAATCTAAAAATTAAGAATGAACCAGTATGTTAAAAATAGGGTCTGAACAGGCACTTTCCCCTTGCTGGGTAAACTGCAGTTGGTCAGTTTTGTTTCTCACGATGTAAACCTCATCCTGGGATTGCTAGCCACCGCACACACCTGCATTTCCAAGAGTTAGTCACTCCCAGTGCCAGGAAGGATAACTTGCAAGTGGAGTTCATATAAATGGTTTTAAAAATCATTTCTATGTTAGATCTTCAATGACAATTCAGATGGGCAGATAATGCAAACATTTTTCATGGAAATTGGGCATATTTACTTTGAGAGGCGTTGGCTGCTCAGTCTGACTCCTTTGTGTAGCAATCAGGAACCTCTTTCCTGGGTCTTCTGACTGGAGCAGAAGAGTGGCCTCTCTGTTCTCAGAGCACTGCACAACCCTCGCTCAAAATAAAGTCCTGTGAGCTTGCTAAGGGGGAAAAAAGTTTCTCTGAAATCTCTGATTTCTAAAAAAAAATCGACCTGCCATAATCCCTTCAAATATTAGCTGAATATTTCCCACATTGCATATTAGAATCCCTAACTAATCCTGCATCAGGTCTCCTTCCACCCAAACAAATAAGCTGGCATGGGAGCGTAGTTATTCGAAGACTATCCACAGTGTCATTGTATTTGCCAAACACCAAATATAAACCGCAAATCACCTAATTTCTCAGCGGAACATCAACCTCCTAACGGTGGGCACTCTTGCCCTGGGAATCAATAGCTCCTGTCAAATGATACCTTGGCTCGCTGGGCCAAGCCAAGGAAACCGGCTGTTACGGAGATGCTGGCTTCATTTGAGAGAAGTTACTTTTATTTTGCTACCTGGATTGCTCGACCTTCTGCGCCCTCAATCCCCCCGCCACTGTGCAGAGCAGCGGTTGCCTAGAGGTTTTGAGACTGTGGTTGGGGTCTGTCAGAAGCGGTCCTTTTGCTTCGATTCAGAGAGGAAGTGCACCTGAGGATGCTGCAGCCTATTATCCTGTGGAAGCAGACATGCACGCACATACACACACAACCCCCCCCCCCCCCAGGTTTAGTGAAATCAGATTGAGCCCAGCCTTGGTGTGTGTGTGTGTGTGTGTGTGTGTGTGTAATCCTTGTGGCTAAAGTTGAAAACATCTTTTTTTCTTCTGGTTGTTGTTGTTTTTTTTTTTTTGAGACATAGATTTTTCTCTTGGATGCAACCCAGAGGTTAAGTTTTAGAGTGCCATTAATTTTATTTATGAACTGATAATTTTCATTCATTGTTATAACAATTTTCATGAACTTTTCAGTAAGAAGGTATTAAGCTTCTCTCCCCCTTCTCCACCCCAACACTCTTCTGATAACTTCCTATGACCCTGTGTATACTTCCTCTCCTATTAGTGGTTAGAATTTCTCCTTCTGTCCACTTTATCTTCTATAAATGGGAAACACCAGTTCATGAATTGGGAGCCCATGTAAAAATACTAGTTTTGCAAGATGTTTGATTGTGAATTCAGTGTTTGGTTTACAGAGCAGAGCATGAGTTTTACATTCAGCAATTCATACACATTTTGCTTCAATCCACCCACTTCAGTCCCCTTTCTGTCCTGTCTATTAGACCCAGTTCTCCTGGTTTTTCCTTTCCTAACCCTTTGAACTCTGGGTTTGGGTGAATGCTTCCCTGTTGATCCGAAATGGCTGATTTAAAATGCCCATTAAAAAATACTTTTAAGGCAATTTTTAAATACAAAAGATATTATATCTGCTTGATACATTGACTAGTTATTGTGTTATTCAGATAATACATTTAAAGTGTTGCTTTAATTTTAAAACTATATTTGATTTTTTGGTGGGAGAGGGAATCCTAGGAAGACTGAAATGAAAATGAACACCACAAAGAATAACTAAAAATAATTGAATTAATGGTTGGTTATTTCTATTCAGGGAGCAGTATGACAAAACAGAGTAATGATGGGATTATCAAATTTAGATGCGCTTCAGAACAACTTCAGATTCTCAGTGTTTTATGTTTAAAATGCATTTCTCAAAGTGGGATAAATATGGCATTTTGGATTTTGCTTTAAACTGTTCATCTTGACTCATATGTTTTATAATTTTAAAACATGCACTCTTTAAAATATTTTTATTTCTATTTATATGGATATAATTTTTATATTTACCATGATTTGATCTGGTCAAATAAAAAAATAAATAGCTGTCCATGCATGACACTCATCTAATTATTCAAACTTTTGTAAAAATAGTTTAAAGCACTTTAGAAAATAATGGAACATCCATTGTTTTCAATGGATAAAGTGTTAAAAACGAGTCTCAGAAAATAATAACAATGCGTTAGCTGTTCAAGAGAACGGAGATGCATTCTAGGAGAACTAGAGCGCATTAAGGAAAAGGAGAGCACCGAGGGGAAATGAATGGTAGTGTAGACAAAGCACATTGGCTGGAATGTGTCCTGTGACAAAGACGAAATGAATGCAATGCAACTAGGACTTTGGGTTCTTTATTGGAAATAAAACTTACAGGCAACTAAAATATTAGGAACATATGTGATTGAAAGAAATAAAGATTCCTTCACGAAAATTGGAAAAATCATTACAGGGCTACAGGCATCAACTAAAAAGAGCTAATGAGGGCAACATGGGGTGGAATGCAAATACAGTGAATTTTGAAGAGATGGGTTTTTTTATTTGTATTGATTTCTGCCAGTTTGCAATGTCTAAAATGGAAGGATTTGTATTTATAGGAGAAACACTTTGTATATTATAGCCTCTCAGGCTAAATTGAATAGAATTAAAAAATATTTTAAAATTGGCTATCTTCTACATAGGGAATATAATAAATACGTCGCCATATCCGTTTGAACTGGAAAGAAAAGAAAAGGTGACATTCTTTTCTTAGATGTGCTTGGCATGAGAAATAATGATGAGACAAGCAGAAGTAGCTCAGCAGCGTTCCAGAGGAGGGGAGAGAAACATGCATCTCTCTCCAGTGGACTTCACCCACACCGCTCCGGTTTAGAACTAAAAGAGGAAACCGAAATTTTCATTGCTAACGCTGCATCGGGAGAAGGCTGTTGGGCGCTCATAGGATGCACTCACCCAGGAGAAAATTTTAGGAGTGAGAACAAAAAAGGTGATGTGAAGGCTGAGAAAGAAGGACAGGAGGAAGATGAGAAAAGAAAATCCTCAGAGGAATTTACACTAAAACGCAACCTCACGTCAATACTGCACAGATTTATTTTACATCTAAATACGCATACTGAGTGAATGATGCCTGTAGCTCTTAGAAAATGCCAGCTTCTCCAGCACACCATGGTGACTACGTGGAAAAACCCAATAGCTTGTAATTTGCTCTCCCTGGCCAGAAAGCACTGCCGGGCTTTTCATTCACCCTTGCCCATCAGTGTGGGAGGAAGAGGCCGTCTCTGTCTGTGGACCCCTCCAGAGCCCAGTGTTCTGGCAGGATCCAGCTACAGAGTATCTAGCTCTTTGAACACGACAAACTCCTTATTAAGGTCCTTCAACTTATAATTAAACAAGCATCGTCTAGAGAACATGGTAATGACTATGTGGAAACATTCTTAACTCCATTTCCTACATAGGAAGTCAACCTTTGCAATGAATTATAACTCTCGGACCACATCGCTGTTCCTTGTATGAGGAACTGGTAAATGTTTGCTGATGAAATCTCTCTCTCTGTCTCTCTCTCCATCAGCTGCTTCATGCCCCTTTATCTCCTCCTTTGGTCCTCCCACAGTTTGTGGCTAAGTTCCTTCACCTCGCGCCCGTTTCCAGGACGGAGGCTTTGTTGCTCCCAGAGAGGATCTGTACAGGTTTGCTTCTATTCTTTGTTGAATGTTACTCTCTTGCAGAATGTTTTTCTCATGCAATTGCCTCTTTGCCCCCTCGCCGTGGCTTGTGCACGGCACACCAGCTTCTCCTGGCCACCCTCACTTTGCAGTTTTTGTACTTTGGGCCCCATTTTCCAGCACCCATCTCCACTTGGTGCCCCACCCTGGAGGGTGTTTTACATCATGGAGGCCTCAAACTCTTGGATCATTGTCTTTGAGAAGGGTGCTTCTCAGACCACTTCGCTAGCCAGGAGACTAGCAGTCCCTCCCTCTGCTGGCCCCGTGCCTCTCGTTTACACCATAGTGAAGTGCGCTTCCCTTCCTTGATAGATTGAAGGCAGAGAAGCCTAGTGGCTTGCAAGGCCCCTGGAAGCTGATGCCATTTTTCTGACCTGTAAGCACTGTTTCGGTGGTGTATTTACTTATTCACGGTATGACTTAGGACAAGGTATTTACATCTGGGCCTTTGTTTTCTCCTCTGGCGTCTGTGAGTAATAATCCCCTTATGGAGTATGGGATGAAATGAATGAAGGTGTGTTGGATGCCCAGTGCTTAGCGCAGAGGAAGTACCTTGAAGTACTTTCGTTCTTCTCTCCATGGCAGATTTATGAGGACAAGGAGCTGTCTGCTTATTGAATTACAAGGCTGGAGGAAGACATTGGATGAATTTATGCTTATTCCATGTGCCATCACACCCTGAAGGGGTACACATGATTTGGCCGCATAACAACATACTTTATAAGGCTATCTTTAGGCTGTACAATACATTTTTTCTGAAATAAAAAATCGAGATGATTTGGCTTGAAATCAATCACACCATCCCAGAGGTGTAGAAGCCCTTTTTTTGGGGGGGGGGGAGGTGCCTACTTTGATTATTATAGGTGGTTGGGTGCTGAACATTTGCAAAGCAATCTACAGATGATTGAGATTATTAAGGAATATTTTTATTTTTAACAGTGCAGGTCTTCAGATGGGAACTATTGCTCCCGATGTAATCTGATCAAGAGGAAGCAAATGTTTTTTCTTCATTGTATGTACCCATATTATATAAAGCAGAAATAGAAATGATGAAATATATATACATGTAGTTGTACACATATATATATGAGACTTTCCATTTTCAAATAAAGACTATTTTGAAGAGAAGTGATTAAGGAATCTCTAGTATTGTTTAAGACATGGCATTTGAAATGCAGCAAATGGTTAACCCATCCCCTACCCCACCCCCCAAACTATCCACATTGTGGCTGGTGGGGATAGCAAGAAGGAAGGGCAGAGCCATGCATGTTTTACCTTCAGTAAACACATGCCTTCAGGGAACAATAATGATTTCTATTTTAGGTGTCAAACTCTGTGGGTTCTTTCTTGGTATACTTGATCACATCCATTTAAGTGTCTTTTAAAACTTGGCATACATGTACATTTCTAACCTGTTAGAGAAAAATGCACTTTGTTGGTTATGGTTGACCTAGAGCGTATTGAGCTATAAATGGGGCTGATAGTTTTATTTACTAACAATATGTTATGTAGTTTTATAAGAGGGATTTGAACTGGTTGTTCTCAGTTCAGTCACAGCCAGTGAAACAACATGTGGGCCAGAAGGGGAAAAATTACAGGCCAGTGTCATGGGATAGTCTTATTCTCCTTCTTAAATAGCAGGGGCAGCACACCGGCTGCAGAGCAGCCCAATCTCTTGACTGACAGAGTCGGGAATGTTGGCGTCTGGCTCGAGATGGCTGTGAGCATGCTGCTCGGAAGGTTGCTGCACTTCACAGTCTAGGTAGTCAGATGCTCGCCCTTACCACACTCCTGAAAAGGCTCCGGATACCTGTTCTGAGTCTCACCTTCCAAACCGGGGCCTCTAATTTTTCCTGCTCTGGTTCTTGCTCCGGGTACACCTACATTTTACAAATTCAGGCCTGTTCTGATTTCGCTGTCTCAGCCATGACAGAACCAGTTTGAACCAGTTCAAAGCCAGTGTTAAGTACTTGCTTTTAGATCATGAAAAACACTTAGGTGTTTTAAATGATGAAAAAATGTAAAATAAAAACTCGACATTTTTTCTCCTATAAAGAATACACTCAGAAATTAAAATATTTGGTTCATTGAATGTTTTATAAATTATGTCTAGAGAGCAGTAATACATTACAGATTTTTTAGGTTTGTTTCCCAGAAGCAAACAGTTTTATGATGTGCTGTCAAGTCTATGTATTGTAATGAGCAAGGCTTTCTACATCGGCTCCGCAGTGTGATTTCCAGATACCAGGAAACACCGTT
>NW_027457611.1:1690000-1692500 GCF_050624435.1 Tenrec ecaudatus | reverse complement strand
TAGGGTTAGGTTTAGGGTTAGGGTTAGGGTTAGGGTAAGGATCTGGGTTAGGGTTAGGGTTAGCGTTAGGGTTAGGGTTAGGGTTAGCGTTAGCGTTAGGGTTAGGTTTAGGGTTAAGGTTAGGGTTAGGGTTAGGGTTAGGATCTGGATTAGGGTTAGGGTTAGCGTTAGGGTTAGGGTTAGGGTTAGCGTTAGCGTTAGGGTTAGGGTTAGGGTTTAGGTTAGAGTTAGGGTTAGGGTTAGGGTTAGGGTTAGCGTTAGGGTTAGGTTTAGTGTTAGGGTTAGGGTTAGGGTTAGGGTTAGGGTTAGCGTTAGGCTGGTTTAGGATTAGCATTAGGGTTAGGGTTAGAGTTAGGGTTAGGGTTAGGGTTAGGGTTAGGGTTAGTTTTAGGGTTAGGGTTAGGGTTAAGGTTAGGGTTAGGGTTAGGGTTAGCATTAACGTTAGGGTTAGGGTTAGGGTTAGCGTTAGCATTAGGGTTAGGGTTAGGGATAGGGTTAGGGTTAGGGTTAGGTTTAGCGTTAGGGTTAGGGTTAGCGTTAGCGTTAGGGTTAGGGTTAGGTTTACGTTTAGGGTTAGTGTTAGAGTTAGCATTAGGGTTAGGGTTAGGGTTAGGGGTAGGGTTAGGGTTAGGGTAAGGCTTAGGGTTAGGGTTAGGGTTAGGGTTAGCATTAGGGTTAGGGTTAGAGTTAGCTTTAAGGTTAGGGTTGGTCTTAGCGTTAGCGTTAGGGTTAGGGTTAGGGTTAGCGTTAGGGTTAGCGTTAGGGATAGTGTTAGCCTTAGGGTTAGGGTTAGGGTTAGGGTTAGTATCTGGGTTAGGGTTAGGGTTAGCGTTAGGGTTCGGGTTAGGGTTAGGGTTAGGGTTAGCGTTAGGGTTAGGGTTAGGGTTAGGGTTAGGGTTAGGGTTAGGGTTAGGGTTAGGGTTACGGTTAGCGTTAGGGTTAGGGTTAGGGTTAGGGTTAAGGTTAATGTTAGGGTTAGCGTTAGGGATAGGAGTATGGTTAGCGTTAGGGTTAGGTTTAGGGTTAGGGTTAGGGTTAGGGTTAGGGTAAGCGTAACGGTTAGGGTTAGGGTTAGGGTTAGGGTTAGCCTTAGGATTAGGGTTAGGGTTAGGTTTAGGGTTAGGGTTTGGTTTAGGGTTAGGGTTAGGGTTATGGTTAGGTTTAGGGTTAGGGTTAGGGTTAGGGTTAGGGTTAGGGTTAGGTTTAGGGTTAGGGTTAGGGTTACGGTTAGGGTTAGCGTTAAGGTTAGGTTTAGGGTTAGGGTTAGGGTTAGGGTTAGTGTTAGGGTTAGCGTTACGGTTAGGGTTAGGTTTAGGGTTAGGGTTAGGGTTAATGTTAGGGTTAGGGTTAGGGTTAATGTTAGGGTTAGCGTTAGGGTTAGGATTATGGTTAGCGTTAGCGTTAGGGTTAGGGTTAGGGTTAGGGTTAGAGTAAGCGTTATGGTTAGGGTTAGGGTTAGGTTTAGGGTTAGGGTTAGGGTTAGCGTTAGGGTTAGGTTTAGGGTTAGGTTTAGGGTTAGGGTTAGTGTTAGGGTTAGGGTTAGGTTTAGGGTTAGGGTTAATGTTAGGGTTAGCGTTAGGGTTAGGTTTAGGGTTAGGGTTAGCGATAGGGTTAGGGTTAGGGTTAGGGTTAGGGTTAGCGTTAGGGTTAGGGTTAGGGTTAGGGTTAGGGTTAGGGTTAATGTTAGGGTTAGCGTTAGGGTTAGGTTTAGGTTTAGGGTTAGCGTTAGGGTTAGGGTTAGGGTTAGGGTTAGCGTTAGGGTTAGGGTTAGGGTTAGGATTAGGGTTAGGGTTAGGGTTAGCGTTAGGGTTAGGTTTAGGTTTAGGTTTTGGATTAAGGTTAGGGTTAGGGTTAGGGTTAGCGTTAGGGTTAGTGTTAGGGTTAGGATTAGCGTTAGGGTTAGGTTAAGGTTAGGGTTAGGGTTAGGGTTAGTTTTAGGATTAGGGTTAGGGTTAGGGTTAGCGTTAGGGTATGGTTAGCGTTAGCGTTAGGGTTAGGGTTAGGGTTAGGGTTAGCGTTAGGGTTAGGGTTAGGTTTAGAGTTAGGGTTAGCGTTAGGGTTAGGGCTAGGGTTAGCGTTAGCGTTAGGGTTATGGTTAGGTTTAGGGTTAGGGTTAGCGTTAGGGTTAGGCTTAGGGTTAGGGTTAAGGTTAGGGGTAGTGTTAGGGTTAGAGTAGGGTTAGGGGTAGAGTTAGGGTTAGGGTTAGGGCTAGGGTTAGGGTTAGCGTTGGCGTTAGGGTTAGGGTTGGGGTTAGGGTTAGCGTTAGCGTTAGGGTTAGGGTTAGGGTTAGGGTTAGGGTTAGGGTTAGCGTTAGGGTTAGGGTTAGGGTTAGGGTTAGGGTTAGGGTTAGCGTTAGGGTTAGGGTTAGGGTTAGGGTTAGGGTAGGGTGAGCTTTAGAGTTAGGGTTAGGTTTAGGGTTAGGGTTAGGGTTAGGGTTAGGATCTGGGTTAGGGTTAGGGTTAGCGTTAGGGTTAGTGTTAGGGTTAGCGTTAGCGTTAGG